>NC_091473.1:212582546-212882546 GCF_036971445.1 Narcine bancroftii
TTATACTGTCCTGTCACACACATACTCCCATGGGCAGACACAGAGTGAAGCTCCCTCTACACAGCCCTGTCACACACACACACACACACACTTCTGTGGGCAGACACAAAGTGAAGCTCCCTCTACCCCATCCTGTTTCACACACACACACACACACACACACACACACACTCTGGATCAGACACAGGGTGAAGCTCCCTCTGCACCGTCTCGTCTCACATTCTGGAGTCAGGCACAGAGTGAAGCTCCCTCTACACAGTCCAATCAAAAAAACACACTCCCGGGGTCAGTCACAGAGTGAAGCTGTTGTTACCTCAGCAAAAGTATGAGACACTGAAGAAAAGGTGGATTCACTGGACCTGTGGGATAGAGAAACAAAGAACAGTTAGTCACTGAAGCACCTCTCTCCTCCACTGACTCGTGTCTATCTCCTGTCATATTACTGACTTCTTCGAGAGGGGAGGGGAAAGGAGATAGAGAGGAGTAAGGGAGAAGGGGAGGAGAGAAAGGGAAGAGAGAGAAGGGAGGAGAGAGAGAGGGGAAAAGGGAGAGTGAGGGAGAAAGAGGGAGGGGGAGACAGATGGGAGAGAGTTGAGTAAGAGAGAGGAGGGAGGGGTATAGTGAGGGAGGAGAGGGGGGAGATACATGGGAGATGGAGGGGGAGAGAGGGAGGGAGGATGGGGAAGAGGATTCAGAGACAGGGCGAGGGTCCAGGAGGAGATTGGGGGAGGGAGGAGAGGTCCTGGCGGCAGGTGGGAAAGAGGGGTCCGGGAAGTTGACAGAAGGAGCAGGACAGCCCACACTCTCTATGCTCGGCACTCACTCACAGGACTCTCCTGACAGGACAGGTCAGAGGATGTGTTTGGGATGGAGCTGCTCTTCCTTATAAACCCTTTGGACGGCCCTTACCCAAATTTGGGAGCGGGGACAACGTCAGCATCTGTTTTGCAGCTCCTCCCCTGCTGTCCTCCACCTCCTCCCTCTCTCTCCCTGGACACTTCCTCCCCCACTTCTCTCTCATCTCTACCACCTCCCTCAATCTCACCCCCTCGATCACCCCTTCTCTCCTCCTCTCCCTCTATCCACCACTGCTTCACTGCATGGGGGAGATAGATGGGGAGTGAGAGCGAGGAGAGGGAATAAAAGGGGGCAGAGAAAGGTAGAGAAAGGGGCAGAGATGAGACAGAGGGAGAAGAGGAGTGGAAGAGGGATTAGGTAGAGGAGGGTGAGAAGGTGAAGGGAGGGAGAGGATGGGAGAGGAGTGTAGGAAAGGAGTGAGAGGAGAGGGTGGGGTAGAGGGATGATGGGAGGAATGAGGGGTAAGAGGTAACGGAAGGGATGAGTGGAGAGGGACAGGAGAGAGAAATGGGGGACAAGGACTGAGAGGGATGAGGGCAGAGAGGGAAGGGGGGTCATCAGGGAGATTGAGAGACAGGAGAGAGAGAGGGGGGCTAGTTGAAAGGGAGGTCCCCTGAATCTGCTCTCCCTTTTGAAAGTGTGCCTCTGTTCCAGCTCCCTCAACCCCACCCCCCTTGGGGTCAGTGAGAAGATACAGGCCTCCCACCTCCCTTTACCCCATTGATCCCCAGGGAGGGAGGAACAGCTGCCTCCCCTGGAGAGGGGCCAGGAGCAGCTCTGGGGAAGGCGGGACAGGGCTAGGGAAGAATTCAGGGAATGTCAATGTTGTCCTTGAAGCAACAAGTGTTGGTCATCTTATCCTGGTATTGTCTAAACGCAGACAGCAGAAGCTCCAAGTATGGGCACTCATTGTGCCGTCTGCAGTATTAATAACATCCTAGCCCCTCATAGTCACCTTCCCCAAGGACACCCTCCCAGTCCTTTGTGCGTGAGCAGAAGGCAGTGATGGGGGTGGGGTGTGGGTTGGAGATTAGCTGATGCAGGACAAGGAGTTGGGAACAGTGCACAGTGCTCCTGGTGTGGGATATAGAGACCAGAACCGTGCATGGCACTCCCAGTGTGGGATACGGAGACAGGAACTGTGCACGGTGCTCCCAGTGTGGGATAAGGAGACAGGAACTGTGCACGGTGCTCCTGGTGTGGGATAAGAGACGGGAAATGTACACGGTGCTCCTGGTGTGGGATACGGTGACGGGAATTGTGCACGGTGCTTCTGGTGTGGGATACGGAAACAGGACCTGTGCACGATGCTCCCAACATGGTGTGACCCAGGATATGGAAACAGGATCTGTGCACGGTGCTCTCAACACCGGTCTGACCCAGGGATATGGAAACAAGATCTGTGCAATGTGGTCCAGTGTATCTGTGTACCCCCACCCCCCCCCCCCCCACCTCATAAACCATGATCTTCAGTATCTTTGATGCAATAGGAATAGAAACCCTGGTTAGTTTATGAAAATCAATGGTGAGAATAGAATAGGGTTCCTCATGGGTCTGTGTTAGTATGTGTGCGTATGAGCATGTGTATGCACATGGAGAGGTGGTGAGCAACAGATTGGGAAGTCTGAAATTAATAATTGTTACATTTACTGTGGATAAGATGATGGGAGCTGGTGAATTCAGTGAAAAGATTCCTGATATCTCAAAATATATCATGTTAATAGACATCAATGCAGGAGATGTTCAATCATATCAAGGGAGAATTCTCCAGGGCATGAGCAAGTGGTGAAGCCTTGGGGATTGTTGCAGAACAGAGGGACCTCGAGGTACAGGGACTGACATGATGAATGGTGGGGAGTGTTGTAGAAAGGTACGAGGATTGACATTGTGAATGGTGGGGTCCTCAACAGTTCTGTAGAACTGGGAGACCTTGGGGTACGATGATTGACACAGTGATTGATGGGGAGTGTTCTGGAACTGAACAACCTTGGGTTATAAGGACTGACATGGTGAATGGTGGGGCCCTGGGAGAGTTGTTGAATTGAGAGACCTTGGGGTACAATGACTGACACGGTGAATGGTGGGGAGTGCTGGAGAACAGAGAAACTTCGGGGTATGGGGACTCACATGGTGAATGGTGGGAAGTGTTGTGGAACAGTGAAACCTCAGGGTACAGGGACCATCATGGTGGACGGTGGGGTCTATGTAAAACAGAGAGATCTTAGGGTACACAAACAAATAGGATGAACAGTGGTGAGTGTTGTGGAACAGTGAAACCTCAGGGTACAGGGACCATCATGGTGGACGGTGGGGTCTATGTAAAACAGAGAGATCTTAGGGTACACAAACAAATAGGATGAACAGTGGTGAGTGTTGTGGAACAGAGACCTTGGGCTACAATGACAGATATGGTGAATGGTGAGGAGTGTTGTTGAACAGAGAGACCTTGGGGCATGAGGACTGACAATGGTGAATGGTGGGGTCCTCAGGAGTGCTGTAGAATCGGGAGACCTCGGAGTATGATGACTGATTCAGTGAATAATGGGGAGTGTTGTAGAACAGAGACCTCAGGGTATGGGGACTGACAGAGCGAACAATGGGGAGTGAAGTAGAACAAAGATCTAACAGAGACTGACACAGTCAATGGTAGGGAATGAAGTACAACAGAGACCAAGGGGTCAAGAACTGTTATGGTCAACTGGGGAGTGTTGTAGCTCAGACAGAACTTGGAGTACAAGATTAACACAGTGAATGGTAGGGATTGTTGCAGAACAGATTCTCAGGGTAAGAGGACTGACACAGTGCAATGGTAGGGAGTGTCAGAACAGAGAGGTGTTGGGGTACAGGATGGTGGCAGGTGATGTTGGGGTACAGGATGGTGGCAGGTGATGTTGGGGTATGAGGACTGAAATGGTGAATGGTGGGGAACGTTGCAGAATAGAGTGAATCCAGGTTAATCCAGGTTCCGACAACTGTCACAGTGAATGGTGGGGTCCAGGGGAGTGTTGCCAAACAGAGACCTCGGGGTCTGAGGTCACCCAGTGTCAGAGGTTTTAGAGGGTAGAGGTTTAAGGTGTGAGAGGAGAGATTTCAAGAGGACTGAAGGGGCATCATCTTCATACAAAGGGTGGTGTGTGTGTGGAACAAGCAGCCAGAGGAAGGGGTTGGGGCAGGGACACAGACACCGTTTAACAGTCATCAGGCCGGGTCCAGGGCCAGGGAAGGTTCTGGGGGGAATGGGGAAGGTTCTGGGGGCGGGGGGAGAGTGCGGGGAAGATTCCGGGGGGACGGGGAAGATTCCAAGGGAGACGGGTCTGGTGATAAGGGACTGGGTCAGCAGAAAGTTGTGCTGAAGAAACTCTACCATTGCTGTAGATGCTGAAGCACCGCTTTCACTCACACCCTTTGTCTTACTCACACATCACTGTGGCTCCAGTATGTTATCTTTGGAACAAGAATAGCTCTGATTAAGAACAAGGGGCCTCTTGAAATGGAAGCTCTTTAAATGTCAAGAGAAGGTATTTGGACAAGACAGCTGACGCAAGGATGGGTAAAATTAGACCTTGTCCATTGTTGGGGCTGTTCAAATCTGCACAAACAGATACATATCCTTCAGCTGTCAGTGTCAGTGATCAAGGTGGGGGAAGAGAGGGGGGGAAATTAAAGAGCAAGGGGGAGAAAGGGAGGGGGAGAGAGGGAAGGGGAGAGGGGGAAGAGGAGAGGGGGAGAGAGGGGACAAAAGAGGAATTACAGGGGCGGGTCTTTCTCCATTCCCGGTTTCTACACCCCTTCTCTCTCTTCCCCATTCTCTCCCAGTTGGTCCTCCGAGCAGGGCGGTCTATCCCATAATGCCGCGGGAGCCCGGCGCTCCGCCCACCCTGCCTGTGGCGCGGGAGCAGCTGGCGAGGGAGTGAGGATGGAGGCGGCGAGCGGGGAGCAGCTGAGCCGTGCTGGTAGAGAGGCAGCGCCTCGGGGAGCGGCGTAGGGAGATGGGTCGGAATGGTGGGGGGGGCCGCGCCGCGGGGATGGGCGGTGGCCGGAGTGGTGGTTGGTGTAGGCCCGGAATTCGAGGTACGGGGGCGGGGCCGGGATTGGATGGGCGGGGCCCCTGGATGAAGGGGCGGAACTGGGGGTGAGGGGCGGGATCGGGGATGAAGGGACGGGTCGGAGGATACGGAGGCAGGGCCGGGATTGGATGGGCGGGGCTCTGGATGGAGGGGTGGGGGTGAGGGGCATGACCGGATGGAGGGGCTGGGGATTGAAGGGCGGGGCTGGATGCCGGGGATGGGGGGGCGGGTCGGAGATGATATGGGGCGGGGCCTGGGTTCGATGGGCGGGTCGGAGATGATATGGGGCGGGGCTCGGATGGTGGCCGAACCCTGAGGAGTCATCGCTGGGGTGATTGACAGTTCTCTCCCCCTCCAGCATCCCAGGCCTTGCCGCACCTACATTTGAGCCCTGGGACACTTGGCCAGTACCCAGGACTTTCCCGCCTGCTGCTCGCCCTGAACCAGCGCCTGGACCAAACAGGTCTCAGCCTGCATCTGAAAAGGGAGATGGATCTGGTGAGGGTTGAGGTCCCCTCATGTAACCAGTCAGTTCATCCCTGACCCTTTCCCTCTCACCCCTCCCCATCAGTCAGCCCTTGACTCTTTTCCCCTTCCCCCACCTGCCAGCACTGACCCTTTACCCCTCATCCCTCCCCATCAGCCAGCCCCAAACCCTTTTTCCCTTCACCCGTCCCCATGTCAGCCCTAGACCCTTTTCCCCCTCACCCCTCCCCATGTCAGCCCCTGATCCTTTTTCCCTTTCACCCCTCCCCATCAGTCAGTCGCTGATCCTTTCTGCCCATCAGTCAGCCCCAGACCCTTTACCCCCACCCCTCCCCCATCATCAGCTCTGACACCTTTCCTACTCACCTCTCCCCATTAGTCAGCCCCTGACCCTTTTTCTCCCTCACCCTCCCCACCGGTTAACCCCTTGACACTTTTCCCCTTTGCCCCTCCCCCACCATTCCGCCCCTAATCCATTCCTCTAACCCCTCCCCCAGTCAGACCCTGATCCTTTCCCCTTCTCCCCTCCCCACTGTTAGCTGCTGAACCTTTCCCTCCCCCTCCCCCTACTGGTCAGCCCCTGACCCTTTCCCCCCTCACTCCCTCCCCATATCGGATATCTGCTAACCCTTTCCCCTGCTCCCTCCAGTCAACCGCTGACCCTTTCCCCTCACCCCCAAACCTCTCCTTCCACTGATCAGCCCTGATGTGTCTCTTCTTCAGTCCTTCCCTCTATCCTCTCACCCCCCACTTCTCATCCCCAATGTTTCCCCTTCATTCCCCTCCCCTCATTTCTCCCCTCCTCCTTCCCCCTACCAGCTTACCCATGATGGTCTCCCACCTCTCTTCCTGCCACAGTCCAGCCCTGATCTACCTCCCTCTCCCCACACAGGTGTATGTAGACCTGAGGCAGTGTAGGCGCCAGTGGCTGGTTGCACATACACTGGAGCGGACAGTGGAGGAGTTGCTAGACCAGCATCATGCAGCCCGCGCTGACCAGACCCCAACTCCAGAAGACAAGCAGGTGACGGGGAGGTGTGGGTGGGAAAGGGATGTGTGGGGGAGTGTTGGGTGGGGGAGAGGTGGGGAAGTGATGGGGAGGAGAAGGTGGGGGAGGGATCGGGAGCTATGGGGAAAGGTTGGGAGATGATGGGGAGGGATGGGTGGGAGAGGGGTCGGGAGGGAAGTTTGGAGAAGGATGAAGTGAAGGGAAGGATGGGAGGGGTGGGAGGGGGAGGGGTGGGGTTGAGGGTCACCCGAGGATGAAAGGTCATGGCTGCTGTATCTGACTCACAGTTTGTGGGGGTTCTGGAGCGCTGCTGGGTCCTGGGCCGGTGCCACAGGGGTCTGGATGTCCAGGGTGCTGTGTGTGACCCAGAACATCCTCCATTGCTTAGCCTGGGGAAGCGGCACCTCAACCAGCTCAACCCCACGAATGTGGTGAGAATTCCCCCACTTCGCACCCTCCTTCGCGCCCTCTCTCCACACACCCCGCCTCTCTTACCCCACTCTATGCCCCCATTCTCTGCGCGGCAACCCTCCACATGCCCCCATTCTCTTTTTCCCCCTTCTCTGTACCCCCCACTTTACATACCCCTCCACATGCCCCCTACTCTACTACTCATTATCCATTCCCCCAATTCACACCCCCCTGCGTGTGCCCCCATTCTGCACCTCCTTCCCTGTGCCCCCACCACACCCTCCTCCGCATGCCCCCTCTGTTCCCCCTTCTCCATGCCCCCCACTTCACATCCCTCTCCATGTGCCCTTTACTCTGCACTCCCTTCTCCGTGCCCCCCACAATACCCCCCTCTGTGTGCCCCCTACTCTGCAACCCCTTCTCTGCACCCCATTCTCCGCACTTTCTTCTCCATCCTCCTCTACATGCCGCACCTCCCTCTCCACTCCCCCCTCTTTACCCTCCCTCTCTCCCTACCCTTCCCATTCTCCCCCTTTCTCTCCTCTTTCATGCTGTCCCTCTTTCTCCTTTCCCTTCCCCCTCATTTCAGGTTCGTTTAGTTTATACATTTGGACAAAACAGCTTTTTCCTTTGGTTCTCATTGTAAAAACATGCAAATGCATTTACAAGTAATTTACATGCAGTACATATTGTTGCATCATAAGGCACTTTCTGGTGCATTCTCCGCCAAGAATGTGCCTGCAGAAGCAGATTCAGAGCTGTGGAATGGCCATTCAGGTAGCAGCGCTGAAAGCACAGCGCTGGCCACCTGAAAGAGACAGGTTCACGAGAGGCGCCTTGGAGCGCACTCCGGCTCCTGTCCCTTCAAGCTGTCAATGCTGACATCCCGCGCTGGCCGCCCCAGCCCTGATGTCCTGCACTGGGGGGGCATCGGGGAGGGGGGCTGTCAGACGCTCGCCAACTGATTGTCATCCCCTTTGCAGCTTCACTCAGGTGCCTGGGGGATCTGAGTGCTACGTCGATTATCCCTCCCGGAGGAGGGTTACGAAGTGCGCCTCGAAGGTGCCTCCTGCGCTTTCAGGTGGCCTCCCGCCAACTGCATAGGGATATAATGTGCGGCTTTACAACGGGGGATTTTGGCCACCTGAAAGTGCACATAGATTCTCGGGTGGGAGGGGGAATGGCATGAGGAGTTCATGAGGTCAGCAGCAGCCTCACTGCCCGTGGGAAGAAGCTGTTTCTCAGCCTGGTGCTTCTGACTGATACTTCTGTACCTTTCCCAATGGGAGTAGCTGGAAGATGCTGTGTGCGGGTGCTGGGGGTCCTTAATGATTTTCTGAGCCATCTTCAGACAACGATCCCAGAAGATCACTTCGATGGGGTTGGGGGAGAAGGAGCCCACAGTGACCTTCTCTTCCGCTCTTATGGTCCTGTGGATTGACCTCTGATCCAATACTCTGCAGCAACCGTTCCACATTGTGATTGCAGCTAGCCAGGCCAATAAAGCTCCTTTAGAAGGTTTACATAATGGTGGCCAGGAGCCTTGCCCTCAGCTTTCTCAGGAAGTGCAGTCGCTGTCGTACTTCCTGACAAATGAGGAGATGTTGAGTGTCCATGATAGGTCACATTAAGTGAACTCCAAGGAACTTGGTGCTCTCCACTCTCTCCACTACAGAGTTATTGATGTGTAGTGGAGGGCTGTCGTCTCTAATCCACCTGAAGTCCACGATCATCTCCTTTGCCTCATCCACATTGAGACACAGGTTGCTATTCCCACACCATATCACGATTTTCTATCTCTTCTCTGTAGTGTGACTCATCATTGTCTCCTTCCCCTCCCCCTCCCCATTTCCCCTCCCCATTTCACCTCCCCTTCACCCCTTCCCTCTTTCCCCCCCTCTCCCTCATTTTTTCCCCTCCCCCCTAACTCCCCTTCCCATCTCCCACTCCTCTTTAATCTCTCCCTCCCTCTCTTTCCATCCCTATTTCTTCCTCCCCTTTCTCCTCTCTCCCCTCACATCTCCCGTCTTTTCCCCCTATCCCTCCTCTCCCCATCCTTCTTTCCCTTAACTCACCCTTTTCTCCCCTATCCCTCTCCCCACTTGGATTAACCCTTGCCATGCTGTGCCCCTGCAGGAGCAACAGGCGATGAGAGAGAGGCTGATAATTGAATTGGAGGAGCGACTGGCTGCACAGTGTCTCGACCTTATGTCCTATGTGTGGCCTCAGTACGGTGAGGGGAGGAGGCAGGAAATCAGGGAGGGTGAAGGTGGAACAGCGTGGTTGGGATCTGCATTGGGACCGGTGGGGGGGGGGGGGGGTCGGGTCCGTGCAGAGGGCCCTGGGGGGGGGGGGGGGGGATCAGAATCCATGCAGAGGGCACTGGGGAGAATCGGGGTCAGTGCAGAGGGTCCTGGGGGGAGTCGGGGTCCATGCAGAGGGACCTGGGTGGGAAGGGGGTCGGAGTCTGCGCAGAGGGACCTGGGAGTCAGGGTACTAGATTGTACCAGTCTCCCACCACCAACCCAGCAATGAATTCCAGGCTCCCACTACTGAACTAAAACTCTTATTCCTGATGACTCTCCTGAACTTTTCTCCACTTCCCTCAGACAGATGTCCTCTAGTGTTTGCTGTGGCCACCCTGGGAGAAAGGTGCTGGCTGTCCACTTTACCAAATCCCTTTGTAACCTTGTATTTTCATGCACCTCTCATCCTTTGTCTTCTCAAAGAGAAAAACCCCAGTTCTGTCAATCTTCCTTCCTGAGACACGTTTTCAAATCAAGGCAGCATCCTGGGAAGCATGCTTCACCTTTCTCTGTAATTCAGCTCCTCGTTCCGGCAACATCCTTGTAAATCTGCACTCGTTCAATCTTATTGATATCTTTCCTGTAGTTAGGTGATCAAAACTGCACACAATCCTCCAAATTTGGGCTCATCCTATGTCTCGTACAAGTTTACGGTAAGTTTATTATTATTATCAGTCTGCACACAACCAACCAGACAAAATAAATCTCCTTCCTCTCTGACTCTCTCTCCCCACCCCCTTTCCCTTCCTACTCTCTCCCCTCCCTCCTCCCCTTCCTGTCCTTTCCCCTCTCTCTCACCCCCTCCCCTTCTTCCCCATCCACTTTCTCTCTTTCCCTCCTCCCACTCTTTCTCTTCTCTCCCCAGAAACTGAGAGCAGGTCCCGACGACTGACCCGTTGCAGGACACTCCAGGACTGGATCCAGACACAGGAGCAGCATCTCAACTCCCTGAGGGAACAGTCACTGACCAACCGGTTGGTACTGAGGAGGCAGTCAATAATCTGTCTTACGGTGAGATCGGGTCCCCACTCAATCTCCAGTCTCCCACCCCCAGCGTGAGAGATGATTTCCCACACTCCCCTCCACCAGGGAGACCCTCTGCATCGCACCCATTCCCATGATGAGGGTTTCCCACTCAACTCCACGCCCATTCCCTCTTCCTTACCTCCATCTCACTCCCTCCTCATCCCGAATCTCATGGTGAGAGACGGTTCCCTACTCATTCCCCCACCCCACTCCCACCTCCTCACCTTCACTCCCCAACCCCATAGGTGTAAAGCATTCCCCCAACCCCACACCCTCACCAACAACCCCCACGGTGTGAGACAGTTCCCCATTCACTCTCCTCCCTCACCCTGAAACCAGCATGAGTGCACAGACTCCCCAACCCTCCACCTCACTCCCTCCTCTCTGCCCCCAGGTGCTAAACCACATCTCAGAGTTGCTTCACACACTCGCTGAGACCCACTACCTGACCCAACGGCCGCTCCTGGACCACTCACTCAAAGACTACTTGCAACTGAAGGCCCAGGCATTGGTCACCAAGCTGGGGTGAGTCGCTGGTGGTCACATTGGGGCCGAGGAATCTGGGGGTGGTGAGAATTGTAGGGGGGTGGTCTGAGGAGTCCCAGATGGTGGGGGGGTAACAAGGGGTGGGCATACAGGTTCCACAGGGGTGGGTCTCAGGGAGGTTGAACAAGTTCCAGAGGGTGGGGGTGGTCACAAGAGGGTCAGAGAGGGAGTCATCAAGGGAGTGTGCCAGCAAGGGGAGGAGGGAGCAGCCTGGTGAGGGAGAAGGGAGGAGCCTGGGGACGAGGGGGGATGGAGTGGCCTGGTGAGGGGTAGAAGGAGCTCCCTGGGGACGAATGGGAGGGAGGGATCACCTTAGTGAGAATGGAGGGATCTCCCTGGGGACGAATGGGAGGGAGGGAGCACCAGGATGAGGGGAGAGGGCGTGCCTCAGGAGTAGATTGTCAAACCTATCTTCAACCCACAGGTTGCTGAGACTGGAGCTGCAGCATGAGGCCTTCAACCAAGATGTAGTGGGAGCTCACCAAGCAATCAGGTAATGATCAATGATATCCCACTGGAATCCCCCTGCCCCTACCACATGACCCTCACCTCCCTCTCCGACTAGACCCCCACCTCAACCAGGAGCTCACCAAGCGATCAGGTAGTGACCAAGGATAACCCACCGGAATCTCCCCCCCACCACGTGACCCTCACCCTTCCTCTCTGATTAGACCCCCATCTCGACCGGGAGGACGTGGGAGCTCATGAAACAATCAGGTAGCGACTTGGGATCTCCCAGTGGACATCCCCTCATCTCCTCTATCCCCCCTTTCCTCTCCTCCTCCGTCTGCCATCTCCCCTCCCTCTCTCTCCACCCTCTAACTTTCTCCAACCTCATTCTCTCACCCTCTCTCATCCCTTCTCGCCCCTCCCTCTCATCCCCTCTCTGTCCCTCGCTCTTTGGCTCCCCATTTTCTGTCTACCGTCCCTCTCCGTCTCTCTCTCTCTCTCTCTCTCTCTCAACTCTCTCAAGCCTGCCCTTACCACTGAGGAGTTTTACTGACCCTCTCCCCATCTCTGTCTGTCCCTCTTCCCCCAGGCCAGAGCTGAGCTGGCCCTCACCAGGGAGAGACCATTACTGACCCTCTCCCCACCTCTCTCTGCCCCTCTTCCCCTAGGCAGGAGCTAAGCCATGCCCTCAGCACAGAGGAGATCAGGAGGAGCAAGCTCCAGGGGCAGGTAGACCTCTACCAACTGCTGGGACCAGAATTCGAGGAACTGGCGCAAGAGTACAGCCGTTTACTCAACCTGGTGGAGCACCGTTGCTGGGTCCTCCGCGAGTTCTCCCCCACAGTCAATCCGCACCAGGACTCCCCAGGGCAGGGATGAGGAAATAAAGCTGCTGCCCCTGCATCTCCTGCTGTCCGTTTACTCTCCACTGAGGGGGGAGGGGGAGCAGGTGAGAAAGAGAGGGGGGAGAGAGGGAGACGGGGGAAGAGAAGCAGTGGAGGGGAGAGAGTGGGGAGGGGTGCGACAAAGGTAGGGGGAAGGAGAGAAAATATGGATAGAGGGGAGAGAGACAAGGCAAGTGGAGATATGCACGTCACTGTTTCTCTTCATCCAGGGTCAGTAGTCTAAAACCAGAGGGCGGTTTAAGGTGAGAGGGGAGAGATTTTAAGGGGTCCTGAGGGGCACCATCTTCACACAGAGGGTGGCAGGTGTGTGGGACGAGCTGCCGGAGGAAGGGTTTCAGGCAGAGACACAGACACCATTTAACAGACATTGGGACATGTCCAGGAACGGGGCAGGTTCAGAGGGAGATGGGGACAGGGAAGGTTCAGGGGGGATGGGGACAGGGAAGGTTCAGAGGGGGATGGGGATGGTTCGGAGGGGGACAGGCTGTTGGTAGATTTAGTGATTATCGGCAAACTCTGTCAGACTGTGGGAAATTCAAATAGTGGGTACAAGAGCGGCTGACGCACAGGCTATCTAATCATCACGGGAGAGTCAAGCAGCCGACTCACTGCCATTTAAAGACCTCAGAAGTTAGGACCACCCACCCACAGGCCATTGAAAGAAGACCAGAACATGCTGATGCAGAGTGAGGCTACAGATCAAAATAAGTTGTCAGGCTCTGAGGCCTCTGCTTCCGACCATCCTCCAAGATTATTTTATAATCTTTGTAAAATAAACTGGATGAACTCGGAACCAGATTATAGCCGTAGAGGGGCATCAGAGATTGGTGTGTGATGTGCTTCACAGAAAATATGACTGAATGAGGGAATTTTGGACACAAGCTGCAGCCAGAGGGCTTCACCCTCCATCATGAGGACCGTACACTGGTATCAGGAAAAAACAGAGATGGCGTTTGCGTCATCACACATGATGGTTATATCCCAGTTCTACTCCCCCGACCTGGAACACCTGGCGATCAAGTGTCGCCTATTCTACCTGCCGAGAGAGTTGACCGCCATCATTCTGGTCGCTGTGTACGTTCCACCCCAGGCTAACATCAGGCTGGCACTGGAGGGACGGAGCACTGTGATCAGCAGCCATGAGACGGCACATCCTGATGCTTTCCTGATCACCGTAAAGGACTTCAATCCGGCCAATCTGAAGAAGTCTCCAACAAACTACCACCAACATATAACATGTGAAACCAGAGGAGCCAACACACTCGCCCACTGCGATACCACCATGAAGAACATCTACCAAGCCAGACCATGACTGCACTTCAGCAAGTCTGATCCTTCTCTCAGTATACAAGCAGAGGCTGAAGACCACAGCACCAGTGGTGAAGATAGAGAAAGGATGGTCGAGGGAGGTGGAGGAGTGTCTGCAGGATGCTTTGGTCCATATTAAAGGACACACTTAGAACTGAATTATTTTGTAGCAGGTATCACTGACTTCAAGACCTGTGTGGAGGGGAGTCACGTGATGGAGTAGTGGCCAGACGGTGAACTCTAGCCCTCTCCAGAAAAGTCGGAAAAAACAAAGGAAAACACAAAGGCACAGAAATAAAAGTTAAAGAAAAGTGAGTATAAAGGTGGAAAGAAGATGGCGACAAAAAAAGAAAAATCAAAATCAACGGTAAGAAGAGAGGAAGAGAAGACAACGGAGGAAGAAGGAGAAGGCCTTACCTGTTCGAAGAGGCCCGCGGTGGAGAGAGAAACCCGCTCCCTCAGGTCGGTAGAAAGTGGACTACAAAAATGGCTCATTGAGCCGAGTAAAAGTGCGCAACCGCGCATGAAAAAAACACACCGACGGGAGGGGTGACCAGCTGGGGAGTCGATCTCCACAGCCGGCAATGACAGCTGCAGAACACCTGCAGCAAGAATAGAACACAGAAGACAATGAAAACAAGAAAGAAGAGAAGAAAAGGGCAACAAAGAAACAACAGATGGCCAACCCAGAGGAAGAAGAAGAGGAAGAGTACAGTGAAATAGAAGAAGAAGGGAAAGGCAAGATAAAGGATATACTTTCTCTTATTAAAGAATACATGGAGTCATTTAAAGAATGGCAAACACAGGAATTTAATGATTTAAGAAGATGAATAAACAACACAGAAGAGAAAATGAATAAAATAGATATGACCTTAACAGAAATGGGAAAGAAAATGGACAAGATGGAGAGCGGGAAGCAGCAGTAGAAATGGAGGTAGAGGACTTAAAAAAGAAATTAGAGGAATCTAATAAAAAAGTTATAAAGACACAAGAACTGTTAGCTCAGAAAATAGATATAATGGAAAATTATAACAGAAGAAATAACATAAAGATAGTGGGTCTTAAGGAAGATGAAGAAGGCAAGAATATGAGGGAGTTTATAAAAGATTGGATCCCTAGGATCCTAGGATGTCCAGAACTACAGCAAGAAATGGAAATAGAAAGGGCACATAGAGCATTGGCCTTTAAACCACAGCCACAACAAAAACCAAGATCTATTTTAGTAAAATTCCTAAGATATACTACAAGAGAAAAGGTACTGGAGAAGACAATGGAAAAAGTAAGAGAGGGCAACAAGCCACTGGAGTACAAAGGGCAAAAAATCTTCATTTATCCAGATATAAGTTTTGAACTCCTAAAGAAAAGAAAGGAGTTCAATACAGCAAAGGCGATTTTATGGAAGAAAGGGTATAAATTTATACTAAAGCATCCAGCGGTATTGAAAATATTTGTTCCAGGACAACAAAACAGACTATTCTCGGATCCAGAAGAAGCACGAAAATTTGCAGAACAATTACAAAATAGACTGAGGGATGAAGACGTGTAATGAGAGTAAAAATGACCACGATTTATATGTATGTGGGTAAAGAGGTATAAGTGTGTATATGTATAATGTGCATACGTGAATGTATCCGTATTTAGAGGAAAATATAGATAGTATAGACAAGAATTAATAAGGGAAGGAAATGGAATAGAGGGAATAAGGAGGGAACTAAAAGAGTGACCTTTGTTACATATGAAAAGTGAAATCTTTTCTGGGGGGGCTGGGTGGGGAGGAGTTGCGGTCACTGCAAAATCAGCTGACGCTTGCGAGTGAATTCGCAAACCCAAATGGAGAGGGGAGATGTGGTTGTCCGACAAGGGATAAAGGACAACTCAGGAGGGGAAGGGGAGATTGGGGCTAAAAAAGTTTTAAATAGGAGAATAAGGAAAATGTTTGATGTTTTAGGAATGTTGTCTTATAAAGGGTTTAAAATAAGAAAACAAATGGAAAAGGAGGAAAGGTAATGATGGAAAAACGGAAAGGGAAGATAAACAAAGTATAAAATGGCTACGATGAACTATATGACTTTAAATATTAATGGAATACATAACCAAATTAAAAGGAAGAAACTGCTAAATTTACTGAAAAAAGAAAAAATTGATATAGCATTTGTGCAAGAAACACACTTAACTGAATGGGAGCACAAGAAATTAAAGAGAGATTGGGTACGACATGTAACAGCAGCATCGTATAATTCAAAAGCAAGAGGAGTAGCTATATTAATTAGTAAAAATGTGCCATTTAAAATAGAAGAGGAAATAATAGATCCAGCAGGGAGATATGTAATGATAAAATGTCAGATATATTCGGAGTTTTGGAATCTACTCAATGTATATTCACCTAACGAAGAAGATCAAACGTTTATGCAAGATATCTTTTTGAAGGTAGCAAATACGCAAGGAAACATATTAATAGGAGGGGATTTCAACCTGAATTTGGATTCTAATATGGATAAAACTGGGAAAAAAAATTAACAGAAAGAACAAAGTAACCAAATTTATAATTAAATCGATGGAAGAAATGCAACTTTTGAATATATGGAGGAAACAACGCCCAAAAGAAAAGGAATATTCATATTACTCGGCTAGACATAAAACATACTCAAGAATAGACCTATTTTTGTTATCAGCTAGTATGCAAGATAGAGTAAGAAAAACAAAATATAAAGCTAGAATACTATCGGACCATTCACCCTTAATATTGACAGTAAAGCTAGAGTACATCCCTCCAAGAATGTATAGATGGAGATTAAACCCCATGTTACTTAAAAGGCAGGATTTTAGAGAATTTATTGAAAAACAAATAAAAATGTATTTTGAAATAAATACGGAATCAGTGGAAGATAAGTTTATACTATGGGATGCAATGAAAGCATTCATTAGAGGGCAAATAATAAGTTATGTAACCAAGATGAAGAAGGACTATAATCAGGAAACAGAGCAGTTGGAAAGGGAAATAGTAATTATAGAAAAAAAATCAGCAATGAAGGAAGATACAACTAAAAGAAGAGAATTGGTGGATAAAAAAATAAAATATGAAACACTACAAACATATAAGGTGGAGAAGAATATAATGAAGAAAAACAGAAATATTATGAACTAGGTGAAAAAATGCACAAAATCCTAGCATGGCAGCTTAAGACAGAACAAGCTAAGAAAATGGTATTGGCATCAAGGAAAAAAGACAAACAAATGACATATAATCCAAAAGAAATTAAGGAAAACTTTAGAGAATTCTATGAACAATTATACCGAACTGAAAACGAAGGGAAAGAAGGGAAAATAGATGAATTTCTGACTAAAATTGAACTACCAAAACTACAAATAGAGGAACAAAATAAATTAACAGAGCCATTTGGAATAGTAGAAATACAAGAGATAATAAAAAAATTACCAAATAATAAGACACCAGGAGAGGATGGATTCCCAATAGAATTCTACAAAACATTTAAAGACATTAATTCCACCCTTCCTAGATGTAATCAACCAGATTGATGAAACACAAAGCTTACCAGATTCATGTAAAACAGCAATAATTACAGTAATACTAAAGCAAGGGAAAGATCCACTCTCACCAGCGTCATATAGACCAATATCTTTACTAAACACAGATTATAAGATAATAGCTAAACTATTAGCAAACAGATTAGCAGAGCATGTACCAAAAATGGTAAATTTAGACCAAACTGGATTTATCAAAAAAAGACGCACAACAGACAATATTTGTAAATTTATTAACTTAATTCATGCAGTAGAAGGAAATAAAGCACCTACAGTAGCAGTTGCTTTAGACGCAGAGAAGGCCTTTGACAGAGTAGAATGGAATTATTTATTCAAAGTATTGCAAAAATTCAGTTTACCGGAGAAGTATATTAATTGGATTAAAGCATTATATAAGGGACCGTTAGCGAAAGTGACAGTAAATGGACATGTATCAAAGCAATTTAACTTAAGCAGGTCAACGCGGCAGGGATGCCCTCTATCACCTTTATTGTTTGCGTTAGCTATAGAACCACTAGCAGAATTGATAAGAATAGATAATAATATAAAAGGAATAAAAATAAAAGACAGGGAATATAAAATCAGTCTATTTGCGGATGATGTTATAGTGTACTTAACAGAACCAGAACTATCAATAAAAGAATTATATAAGAAATTGAAGGAATATGGAGAAGTGTCGGGTTACAAGATAAACGTAAATAAAAGTCAAGCAATACCTATGAATAATGCGGATTTCTCAAAATTTAAGAAGGAATCTCCATTTAGATGGCAAATGCAGGCAATAAGATACCTAGGTGGACAAATAAACAAAAATCTCGGCCAACTATATAAACTCAATTATTATCCACTAACGAAAAAATTACAAGACGATTTAGAGCATTGGAAAGATTTACCACTAACACTAATAGGAAGGATAAACTGTATTAAAATGAACATTTTTCCAAGGATATTATACTTATTTCAGGCAATTCTTCAAGGAGTTGAAGAAAATAATAAGGAAATTTTTATGGAGAGGGGGGAAACCGAGGATAGCACTAGATAAATTAACAGAATGGTATAAACAAGGAGGCTTACAACTGCCAAACTTTAAAAATTATTATAGAGCCGCACAATTAAGATACCTATCAGATATTTATCAAACAAGGGAAAAACCAGACTGGACGAGATTAGAATTAGATAAAATAGGGGAAAAGATACCTGAACACATATTATATAAATGGGATGAAAAATTGGTACAACATAGAAGTTCTCCAGTATTACATCATCTCAATATTTGGAAGAAGATTCATGTAGAAAGAAATAAAACAAATTATCAATTACCAAAACTAATATTGATGCAAAACAAGTTGCTCCCTTTTACAATAGATAACCTTTCCTTTAGAGAATGGGGAAAAAAAAGGGATTAAAAGAATAGAAAATTGTTTTTCAGGAAATAGATTCTTATCCTTTGAACAAATGAAAGATAAGTACAATATAACTCAAGATACAGCGCTGGCGTATTACCAATTGAGATCCTACTTGAAGGATAAATTAGGAAGCAGTTTGAGTTTGCCAGAGGCAAGTAACCTTAAATATGTGATTACAGATACAATGATAATCAAAAGATTTATAACAAATATGTATATTAAACTGCAAGAAAAGGAGAATGAGGAAACAAATGGTAAAACTAAACAAAAATGGGAACAAGATTTAAATATAAAGATAAAAAAGGAAACATGGGAGAAATTATGTTCTGGAACGTTAAGAAATACAATAAATACGAGGCTACGTATGGTACAATATAACTGGATATACAGACTATACATTACACCTCAAAAATTAAATAAATGGGACCCAACAGTATCTGATAGATGTTTTCGATGTAAAAAAGAAATGGGAACAACAATTCATGCAATCTGGACATGTGAGAAAGTAGAAAAATTTTGGGAAGATCTCAGTCAGATATTAAATAAAATAACAGAAAACAATATACCAAAGAATCCAGAGATCTTTCTCCCAAGTAACATAAAAAACAAAGAATTTGGAATTGATTTGGAGGATGCACAAAAAAGATTTGTTAAGATAGCTCTAGCCGTAGCAAAAAAATGTATTATGTCAACCTGGAAATTGGAAGATAATTTGAAAATACAACAATGGTATATAGAAATGAATAAATGTATTCCATTCGAAAAAATAACATATAGTTTAAGAAATAATATTGAAATATTCAAACAAATATGGGAGCCTTACATTAAATACAATAGTGAAAACCTACCGGGGACGATCATTACCTAAGTTGATGGAAGGAGAAGGAAAAAAAGAATGGACTCAGTAGAATTTCTGATGTATTTTTGTTGAGTGACAACATTGTCTGACTGATTTAATGTATCCTAGATTGTATACCTTAAATGGATGGGAGGGGGGGTGGGTTGGGAGGAGGGAGGGGGGGAGAAAATGTCACTGTATATATGTGAAAAGGAAAAAGTGTGTATCATGGCTAATGTGATTTATGGTGTGAAAAATAAAAAAATTAAAAAAAAAGACCTGCGTGGACGAGTGTAATAATGCTGCAAAACAACGGATTTCAGGATATGCTCATGACAATAAGTTCGGATTTGGATCCGGGAAAGTTTAGAGGGAGCCGGGGGGGTGGGGCTGACTGGAAGGGGTTCAGGGGATTGGGGGCGAAAATTCTCGGGGTCTGTGAGGACAGGGAGTGTGAGGGGTGGGACCAGGATTGTAGGGTCTGGGGGTTGAGGGGAGGGGAGGGGGGTGAAGGGGTGAAGGATGGGAGAAGCTGGGGTGAGGGGATGGGAGAGGGGTGAGGGACGGGAGAGAGGGTGAGGGGGTTGAGGGAATAGGAGAAGGGGGTCGAGGGAAGTAAACGTCACGGAACCACGGGTGCTGGTGAAACTCGGGTCTCCCTGCATCCACAAGATGTTAAGGGTGAGCAACTTTTCGGGACTGAGGTCGTTGTCAGGGTGTGTGGAAAAGGCAGGCGGGTGCCCAATAAAAAGGTGGGGGAGAGAATGGGGTGAGATGGGAGGGAAATTCTCGACTTGCAAGGACGTCCAATCATCAGACACATCTTTCTCCCCACCCACCCTCTCCGCCTTCCCCAGGGCCCACTCCCTCCGTGACCCCCTTGTCCATTCCTCCCTTCCCGCCCCTTGGCTCCTATTCATGTGACCGCAGGAAGGGACTCAGCCCCTCCATTCTGGCCCCATGTTGTCCAAGTAAAGCCACACTTCGCCTGTGAATCTGCAGGAGTCACCCAGGGCATCCGGAGCTCCCAAGGTGGCGTCGGGGAGACTGGCTGCGGGCTGGGAGCCTAACTTATGCACTTTCACTACTGTGGGCAACTATTTTAATTCCACACCCCATTCCCGCACCTACATGGCTCATCCACAAACCTTGTATTCACTTTGCACATTTATTATTGAATATTTATTTTTTATTGCATTTCACAGTCAGTCTTTCATTGTTTATATTTCTTTCGTATATTTATTGAATTGAATATTTTGTTTATATAGCACATTTTAAACACAGCGGAATGTTGGTCCAAAGTGCGGTACACCAAATCAAAAACAAACCCAACCTGGACAAGAGAGTCCCGGGTCAGAGAGAATGACCGGCTCCCTGGACAACTAGGACAAAAGCGGGGCCAGGACTTTGATCTGATCATCGTTTCTTAAAATCGTTAGAATGAGGAGCAGTTTAAAAAAAAGACTCTCGGAGACTGGTGCATCATTTAGAATAAACACTTTAGACTCAAAACTTTACATGCAATTCATTAAATGGCAAGCTAAACTAATTATATATAAAAAAAACACTCAGTTGCAATTGTATAAAAATGAATAATCTGCCACCGATACTTCTTTCTCCCCCACCCCCCAAAAAACACACCCTAAGGGTTCCGCAGCAGCCCTCGGCAGTCTCTCCGTTCACCTTCTCTGGTACCAGGGGTTATGGCATTGGCACCTCCGTGCCCCACAGGCTCCCACATTACCACCGACCCCCACAACTCGGCCCCTCAGGAGCGTCCCACCAGCTTGGAGAAGTCCCGGCCCCGCAAACAGTCCACAGTTCGGCTCCAAAACTTCGGTGAGGCATTCTCCCCGTCCTCCTCTCCCCCTCCTCTTTCCCTCTACCCCCTCCCCTCCTCTCTCCCCTCTCCCTTCCCCTCTCCTCGAGCCAACAGCGACAAATCCTGGGCTCCACTTCGGTCGCCGCAGCTTCACGTTGGTCGCCCTGACCCCAGGCTGGGCTGCCCCAGCCTCCGCGTCAGTCTCCGCGTCAGTCTCTCACAGGACACACCACTGTCCTCCACCCTGACTTTCAATATATTTATCTTTTTATTTATATTTTATTTAATTTTTAAGAATATGCGCACACACAAAGGACTCAATGAATGTATATACGAATATACAAAAAATTATTTCCTTAAAATGCACATTGAACCTAGAAATAATCTGTCCCCCTCCTTAAGAGAAAGGAAAAGAGACAGTGAACTGAGGGGGAGAAAAAGAACAAGGAAAAGAGGAAAGAGTTGGCATCAACATTAAATACAATCAAATAAGAAATAAAGGTAAAAATATTAAATTACTAATAAGGGATGAAAATATAAAATATTTAATAAATAGAAACTATCTGGGCATTTAAATAATTCAGATAAAGCTGTCAAATATCCCTGAACATGTTCTATTAATTAGAAGTCGTTTTCTCCAGCGGTACACAAATTTGTGTCTCCATATTCCAATGATTAATCCATAAAAGAGAATCAGGGTTCCACGTTACTGCTAGACATTCCCTGGCTATTGCCAAAGTGATGGGGAAGTTCGCATTCATGATGGCCTAATTCCCCAAAATTGTGGATCAAGAGGGAAATTTCCCCACCAGCTTTCTTTTCTGGTGTGCTTTTTTTGTTGGCGCTGGTCATAAGTAGAAATGTTACCCGGCTTTCAGGAAAGAAGATCTCAGGGCAGTACGCGATGTCATGTCTGTACTCTGACATCCTACCCTTCCCTCTTCGAGAAAGCCACCCTCTCCCTATCACTTCTCAGCTTTTCTACCCTCCCGCCATATCTACCAATACCTGTAAGCCTGCACTGCTCCCTGCCTCCTCCTTCCACCACCCAATCCTCCCCCACACACCTTTTTATTCAGCCACCTGCCTGCCTTTCTCTCACACTTTGATGAACAACTCAAGCCCAAAATGTTGGCTCCACTTTACTTCCTAGGGATGGTGTGGAACCTGCTGAGTAGCCCCCCCCCCCCCCCAGAGAACACTATTTTCCTATACACATGTGATAGTACAGATTCTATCACCAATCTGTATATTTACAGATTGTAGTGTAGGATGACTGTGATTGGCTGAGAGTGTAGCCACACCTACTGGCAGGTCTTAAAGGATTGATCCTAGACAGACCAGGTCATTCTGGACTAGTCGACCTACTTGTGATATGCTCTAGTCTTTTAGTTAATAAAATTGTAGAGCGCGTAAAGCTCTTTTTTTCCCTTCTTCCCCTTCTCTTATCCATCTTTAAATATTTATATATACATTATCTTTACTTTATATTTTTATGTATTTTTGTATATTTTCATCCTTCTTGTCACTTCTCCTTCTTTCTCCTGTCCTGCAAATGTTCAGCAAATTCTTGGGCTTTCTTTGGGTCTGAGAACAGTCTGTTCCGTTCCCCAGGAATAAATACTTTGAGTACTGCTGGATGTCTTAATATAAAGTTATATCCTTTCTTCCATAAGATTGTTTTTGCCGTGTTGAATTCCTTCCTCTTCTTTAAAAGTTCTAAGCTTATGTCCAGGAAAACATTTTTTTTTGTCCCTTATATTCCAATGGCTTATTGTCTTCTCTAACCTTCTTTCTTGCCTACTCCAGTATGTTTCCTCTCATTGTATATCTTAGAAATTGTACCAATATGGATCTTGGTTTTTGAAGTGGTGGCATTTTTGGTACTAGCGCTCTATGTGCCCTTTCGATTTCTATTTCTTCATGTGAATCTGTCGTTCCCAGCACCTTCAGGATCCATCCTTTTATAAATTCCTTCATACCCTTCTTTGCCTTCTTTCAGGACCACTATTTTTATGTTGTTTCACCTACTGAAGTTTTCCAATACGTCAATTTTTTGTGACAATAAATCTTGTGTCTCTTTTTTTTTCACTCTCTTCCAACTTCCCACTTAAATCATTTATCTCCATTTCTACAGTAGCTTCTCATTCCTCCACATTTTCTACTCTTTTCCCTATTTCAGTCATGACCAACTCTAAGCTTTGCATTGTCTTCAGCTCTTTTCATTTTTCTTTTGATTGAACTAAATTCTAATGATCGCCATTCTTTTAATGACCTAATTTGTTATTTGAAAAAGGTTTTATCTAAACTTTGACCTTCTATTTTACCTTCTTCTTTCCTTTGAAATTCTTGGGTCTTCTTCCTCCTCTTCTGTGTCTGTGTCATCTTCTCTTCTCTTCTCTGTATCTTCATCCTTCTCTGGTGAGCTGCTTCTGCATCCTTGCCGGGCCTCCAGCTGCTGTGTATCCTGTTGTTGGGCCTCCTGCTGCAGGTCGACCCGTTTTTGGGCCTCCCACTGCAGGTCATCCCCCTGCCGATCGCCCCTTTGCCGGTCACCCTCTTCATTCTCATCACACTTCTTTTCTTTTTTCTTGTTTACTTCCCCCAGCCGAAAGTCCCGATACTGGGCGTCTCTCAGCTGGCCACTCCTCAGGTGTGTCCCCCTCCTGCCAGTGTTAACCTTTTCTTTTACTTGCGCACTGCACATGCACAACTCTTCGTGGGTTTGAGAGCCACTTTTGAAGTCCGCTGGTCGGGAGGACACCGCTCCTCCGGGGACTCACCAACTCCGGAGATCGGCTCTCTGCTCTGATGTTCAGGTAAGGCCTTCTTCTTTCTTCTCCAGTGATTTTTCTTCTTCCCTTTTCACTGTTATTCTTACTTTTTCTCTTTTGGGTGCCATCTTCTGTCTCTTCTCTGTAACTTTATCTTTCTCTTCCTGTATTTTATGTTTATTGAGCTCTGTCTTTTCACATTTTTTTTTTCGTTTCTCTGGAGAGGGCTGGTTCCACCCGACCAGCCACTACTCCATCACATGACTCCAGCCCAAATGAGTCCCTGATTGAGGAGTCTGATGGTGGAGGAGTAGCAGCTGTTCCTGAACCTGGTGGTGTGAGTCTCATTCCTGATGGCGACGGTGAGAACGGTGCTTATGCTGGGTGGTGTGGACCCTTGATGATTGATGCTGCTGCTGTCCGATGGCAATGTTCCCTGTAGATGTTCTCGACGGTGGGGAGGGATTTGCCTGTGATTTCCTGGGCTATGTCCACTACCTTTTGCAGGGCTTTCCATTCAGGGGCATTGTGTCCCTGTACTGGACCATGATGCAGCTGGTCAGTTCACTTTCCACCATACTTCTGTAGAAATTGCTCAGGCCTACGAGTCCTGGCAACATCCTCCTAAACATTCTCTGCACCCTCTCCAGCTTGACACCATCTTTCCTGCAGCACGGTGACCAAAACAGAGTACAATCCTCCAAATGGGACCTCACTCACTACGCTGGGCAGGGCACATCTCCAGGATGGAGAATCATCACCTCCCGAACATTGTGCTGTATGGCGAACTGGTCACTGTGACAGAGGGTCTCCAAAAATAAGGAACAAGTGGTCCCTGACTTATGACTGTAATGGGAACCTCAGGCTTGGTTGTAACTCAGGTTGGTTATGTCAAGGAACTGGGACCTCAGGCTGCTGGGGAAACAGGGACCTCCAGCTTCTATAGGGAGCTCAGGCTGTCATTGGAAGCTGGGTCCTGTCATACGAGCAGGTGGACATAACTCGTGGACCTGTACAAGGACTCTCTGAAGAAACCCCTTGGTGGCCGTAAGGTTGACCAGGGCTAGCCTTAGAACAAAAGGATATGAAACTTGATGTTGAGTCCATTAACATATGTCCTTCTCTGCCTGGTGCACAGTTATTAGTACTAAAATGATTACTAAGTTCCAATGAATTAGTAATACTATCACCGAGCCAGCCAGGAGTCGAACCTGGAATCTTCTGATCCGTAGTCAGACGCGTTATCCATTGCGCCACTGGCCCAACTATGACGTGAAACTACCCGCAGGCACTTTGAAGTCAACGCCACCTGCCAATCAGTGAGTGAGGTATTGCTTCTGACCAATCGCTCACAGATCCGCCGGCTCGAATTGGACAGAGCAAGGATGCGGGACGGACTTTCTTTGAACGGCTGGGGAACACATGACACGGGATTGGTCGGGCTTCCCCTCTCTCCGCGATCCAATTGGCCCGAACATTTGACAGTTGGGTAGCAAGTCCAATGAGGGAAAGGGAATAGGATAGGCGGCTGGAGCGGATCGTGAGAGGGCGCATTTTCCGTCATCCGACTCTCCTATTGGCACATAGAAATGACAGGCGGGTGGATTATCCAATAGGAAGTCGAGAAAGGACAACGGCAGATGACGAGTTTTCCGGAGGGCAGTGAATCGGCGGGTGGAAAAATGGCGTTGTTTGATGTGCTGCGAAGCGGTGGGATTGGGTCAGGGACCTGGCCGGCGGGACAGGGCCTGGAGCTACCGCCTGGACTCAGCGAGACGGAGGACGATGACCCAGCGCAGCGGATCGAGCTGCTCCATGGGACCACCACCCTGGGCATGAAGGTGATGGAAGGGTTTCGTGCTCAGTGGGAAGGGTCACGTGGTCCTCGGGCAGGTGGTCGGTGGTCGCTGAGCGGGTCAGTGGGGCTATGGGTTCCCTAGGAAGGCCACGTGTCAACGGCGAGGGGGGTCAACGGGGAAATGTCACGGTGTCTGTGGGGGTGGCACCAGGGTCCGGGTGGTGAAAGGAGGGGCCATGGGATACTGGGGGGTCACGGGTGTCTTTGTGAGAGAGTGACGACACACGAGTCTGTGGGGAGGGGTCCTGGGGTCAACAGCGAGGGACAATAAGGTCCCAATAGGATTTATGACATTGGTGAGGGATCATGCTGTGGGGGGTGTAGTAGGTGGGGAGGGTCCCTAAGTGAAATAGGGAAGGATCATGGGGTCTGGAAAAGGTTGCCAAAGTGACAAGGATGGGGTGCTGTTGTTCTGGAGGTGATGGTCTTCCTATTAACTTTCCCCTCCCCAGCAGTTCTCCCAGGAGGTGCTGGTGGCGGTAAATCCCTTGGGGGTTGGTCTGCTCTCCCTATTAACTCTATTCCCTATTAACTCTATCCTCTTCCAAAAGTTCTCCCAGTGGATATTTGTGGTGGTAAACTCCAGGGGTGTGTGGACTCCCTGTTAACCCTCTCACATAGAGCATCGCAGCACAGAAAAAGGCTGCTTGGCCCTTCTCCATGCCAAGCTATTTACCAAGTCCCACTGACCTGCACCCAGTTCATAGCCTTCCATACCCCACCCATCCATGTACCTGTCCAAATTCTTAAATGTTAAAATTGAGACTGGATTCACCACTTCAGCTGACAGTTCATTCCACATCCCCATCTCTCTCTGTGTGAAGAAGATCCCCCTAAACTTTTCCCCTTTAATTTTTAACCCATGTCCTCTGGTTTGTATTTCACCTACCTTCAGAGGAAAAAGCTGACCTGCATTTACTCTGTCTATACCCAGCATAATTTTAAATACCTTTAACAAATCTCCCCTCATTCTTCTACACTCCTGATTAACTTTTTCCTGTAACTCAGTTCCTGTAGTCCAGGCAACATCCTTGTAAATTGTCTCGGCACTCTATCTATCTTATTGATATCCTTTCCTGTAGTTAGGTGACCAAAACTGCACAAATTTGGCCTCACCAATGTCTTCTGCCACATTACTATAACATCAGAACTCCTGTAGTCAGTACTTTAATTTATGAAGGCCAGTATGCCAAAAGCTCTCTTTACGACCCATCTACCATACTACTTTTAGGGAATTATGTATCTGTATTCCAACATTCCTGTTCTACCACACTCCTCAGTGCTCTACCATTTATCTAGTATGTCGTTACACTTGTCTGCATTAAATTCCATCTGCCATTTTTCAGCCCATCTTTTCAGTTGGTTCAAATCCCTCTGCAAGCTTTGAAAACCTTCCACTCGCTGACCCAACACCTCTGCAAACTTGCTGATCCAATTTACCATATTATTTCCAGATTATTAATGACAAACAACAATGGTCCCAGCATCGATCCCTGAGGCACACCACTAGTCACAGGCCTCCATTCTGTCAAGCAATCATTCATTATCACTCTCTAGCTTCTCCTGTCCAGCCATTGTCGAATTTAGTTTACTACCTCACCCTGAATACCAAGCTTCTGAACCTTCCTGACTAACCTCTCATGTGGGACCTTGTCATCTACCTTACTAAAGTCCATGTAGGCAACATCCACAACCTTTCCTTCATCAACTTTCCTGATAATCTCCTCGAAAAACTGTATAAGACTGGTTAAACACAACCTACCAGGCACAAAGCCACGTTGACTATCCCTAATCAGTCCCTGTCTTGTATATCTGATCTCTTAGAACACCTTCCAATAATATACCTACTACTGATGGCCTGTAATTTCCAGGGTTACTTTTGGAGCTTTTTTTAAAACAGCAGAACAACATGAGTTACCCTCCAATCCTCCGGCACCTCACTAGCTGAGGGAATACCTTGTTAGGCCCTGGAGATTTATCCATTCTTATTTGCTTTAAGATAACAATTTGTATAGGTTCCATGGCCTCACTGCTTATTGTCTTTACTTCCCACGATTCTGTGCCCTTTTCCTCAGTAAATATTGATCCAAAAATCCCATTTAAGATCTCTCTTTCCCCCACCCTGGACTCTTCTACCTCCATACAAAGCTGGCCACTCTGATCTTTAAGGTGACCAATTTTGTCCCTTACTACCCTTTTGCTCTTTATATATCTGTAGAAACCCTTGGGATTTTCCAGCATATTGTCTGCCATAGCAACCTCATGTCTTCTTTTGGCCTTCCTGATTTCTTCCTTGAGATTTTTCTTGCATTTTTTATACTCCTCAAGTACTTCATTTTCTCCACGTTGCCTCTACCTGTTATACACCTCTCTCTTCTTCAAAACCAGATCCCCAGTATCCCTCATAAACCAAGGTACCCTGTGCCTGTTAACTTTGATCCTGACAGGAATTACCTCACTTACCTCCACTTACCTCACACATCCTTGTCCGAAAACATCTTTCCCAGTCTTTGCATTCTAGATCCTTTCTCCTTTCCTCAAAATTAGCCTTTCTCCAATTTAGAATCTCAACTCTCGACCCAGACCACAGTTCTCCCAGAGGGTGCTGGTGGCAATGGACTCCTGGGGGAAGGAGGGGTCTCCCAGGTGTGTGGGGACTCAGGGAATGGGTCTGTTCTCCCTATTAACAGTCTCCCCTCCTCACAGTTCTCCCAGGGGGTGCTGGTGGCAGTGGACTCCCGGGCCACAGCTGGCTCCTACGTGGCCTCACAGACGGTGAAGAAGGTGATCGAGATCAACCCCTACCTGCTGGGCACCATGGCTGGTGGCGCAGCGGACTGTAGCTTTTGGCAGCGGCTGCTAGCTCGCCAGTGCCGCATCTATCAGCTGCGCAACAAGCAGCGCATCTCAGTGGCTGCAGCCTCCAAGCTGCTGGCCAACATGGTGTACCAGTACAAGGGCATGGGGCTGTCCATGGGCACCATGATCTGTGGCTGGGACAAGAGGGGCCCAGGTAACTGGGGAGAGGGGAGGGGAGTGGGGAAAGAGGAGTGTAGAGGGGGAGGGAAGGGGCCCAGGAGAGTGGAAAAGGAGGGGGAGTGTAGGATGGGGGAGGGGAAAAGTGAGGAGCGGAGAGGAAAGGGAGGAGGGATGGGGAGGATGGGGAAGGGATCAGGTAGAATGGGGGGAAGGGGAGTGGGGGTGGATGGTTTTGGGAAGGGAGTGATGAGGGGTATAGGTAGAGTAGGTGGGGGTAGGGAAGTAGTGGGGGAGGGGTGGGAGAGGATATGGAGTAGTGGTGAATCGTTTGTGGGAGGGGTTATTTTGTGGCCTGGGTCGGAGGCTTGTGCTCGGTTCACATCACCTCCTCTCTTCCTCCGTAGGCCTGTATTACGTGGACAGCGAAGGGAACCGTGTGTCAGGGGACATCTTCTCAGTGGGCTCGGGTGCTGTCTATGCCTACGGGATCCTGGACAGGGGCTACCGGCACGATATGGAAGCCGAGGAGGCATATGAGCTGGCCGTCAGGGCCATCTACCAGGCCACATACCGGGATGCCTACTCAGGAGGCACCGTTAGCCTCTACCACGTCAAGGAAAGTGGCTGGGTCAAGGTGTCAAGCCAGGATGTGGCCCAGATCTATTCCCAATACCAGGGGGCCAGTTCCGAATAGTAGAATGGGGTGGGGCAGCAACTTCCATTGATACTGGGGCAAGGGATGGTCAGCTCCCTTCATCTTGGAGTTCCAGGAGAGGGTCTGCTCCCTCTATCCTGGTACAAGGGGAGGGAACGATGATCTCCCTCTGTCCCATAGTTTGAGGGGAGAGAATTATCTTCTTCCACTCAAAGGGATGGGGTTTATTCCCCCCCTCCATCCTGGAGTTCAATGGGAGTGATGGGAGGGTCATCTCCCTGCATCCCAGAGTTCATGGGGAGGGGATTATCTCCATCTCAGAATTCAAAAGGATGAAGTTATCTCCCTGTCCCAGAACTCTGTGGGGGGAGGTATCTCCCTGTCCCAGAACTTTGGTGGGGGGAGGTATCTCCCTGTCCCAGAACTTTGGTGGGGGGAAGTATCTCCCTGTCCCAGAACTTTGGTGGGGGGAGGTATCTCCCTGTCCCAGAACTTTGGTGGGGGGAGGTATCTCCCTGTCCCAGAACTTTGGGTGGGGGGGGAGTATCTCCCTGTCCCAGAATCCGAGGGGAGGGGGTTATCTCCCTGTCCCAGAATTTGAGGGGAGGGGGTTATCTCCCTGTCCCAGAATTCGAGGGGAGGGGGGGTTATCTCCCTGTCCCAGAATTTGAGGGGAGGGGGTTATCTCTCTCTGCTCTGGAGTGAGGGGAGGATCAGCTCCCTCCATCCCAGAATTCAAGGGGAGATAGTCAACTTCCTCTGGCTTGGGAGTTTGAGGGAAGGGAGTTATCTCTCTCCATTCCAGAGTATGAGGGTAGGGTGCTATCTCCTTTCGTCCCAGAGTTCCAGGGAAGATGATTTGTCCTGTCGAGGGACTATCCTCCCCCATCTCTGCCCGCAGAGCTGTGTATGATGAGGTGTGGGCTAGTTCAGGGGTTATGCAGAGGCTGAGAGGGGCGGGCCGTTTAACTTCCCCACCGCCTCCAGAACTCTGATCAAGTGTACTGGAAATGAAATAAATGTTTGTTGGGATGTCACTCACTCCTTTTCAGTTTTTTTCCATCTCCTACCTCCTTGGGGAAGGGGACGATTGGGTTATCCACATACCCCACATCTTCAAAGTGGAAATAAACCTCCTAGATAATCTCTATAAAGCTGGGACCTTTCTCCCTGGAGCATCTGGAGGTTAATGAAACCATGTGGGGTGTGAAAAAGGTGGACAGTCACCATCTCTCTCCTAGAGTCAGGGAGTCTAAAACAAGAGGCCATGGGTTTAAGGTGAAAGGGGAGAGATGAGGGGACCTTCGTCACCCAGGGTGGTAGGTGTGTGGGACAAGCTGCTGGAGAAAGGAGTTGAGGCAGGGACACTGACACCGTTTAATAACCATTGGGATGGACCGGGGGAAGGGTCAGAGGAAAGTGTTTGTGGCACTCTGTATGTACAATCTAAAGAGCCCAAACCAATGAGGATCCTGCAGGTCTGCACTCAACATTGGTGCTTTTCAGTCCCTTTCCTCGCTCCCTCTCCATCTATCACCCGAGTGATAACGGGATGGGGCACAGGAAGTATACGAGAAGACTGGCGCCAAGGATGCATCCTCTCTCTGGGTCTAAAGCTTGTTGAGGTGCAGAGAGATCTGGGGGTCCATGTCTGTGCTGAACTTCACTAGGGAATTGTTCAAGTGCCATGAGGTAACGTTGCATCTCTGCAAAGCTCTGGCTCGGCTACACTTGGAATATTGTGTTCAGTTCTAGTCGACTCATTACAGGAAGGATGTGGAAGCTTCAGAAGCTGCACAGGAAATGGTCCAGGATGTCTGAATAGAAGAACATCCTATGACGCAAGGTTAAGTAAGTTAGGGGCTTTTCTCTTTGGAAAGACAGGATGAGAGGCAACGATGGAGGTATACAAGATTAGGTGGACAGCAAGAATCCCTTCCCAGGTTAATACCAGAGGACACTGGTTTAAGGTGACTGGAGAAAAGTCGAGGGGAGACATCAGAAATGTTTCTCCCCTTTCTCTCAGGAGACACACTCTCAACAAACATCTACAAACCCACCAACTCCCACAGTCACCGCAACTCCTTCACACCCTGTCCCCTGTAAGGATTCCATTTTTCTTTCTGTCCATTTCTCCATTGCATCTGCTCCTAGCATAAGGTCTTCCTTTCCAGATCATTGGACCTCTTTCTCCTAAAAATGTGGCTTCCCCTCTACCATCATCAACTCATCCCTCTCCTGCATCTCCTCCATTTCCTGCACATCTGCCCTGCCCCCCCTTTCACCTCCAGATGCAACAAGGACAGATTCTTTTTGACCTCATCATCCACCAGCTTCCCTATCCAACATATTATCCCCTGCCATTTCTGTCACCAATAATGTGATCCCTCTCCACCTTCTGCAGGGACTGCTCCCTCCATTCCCTTCTCCACCCCCACTAATTTCCCCCTTGGAATCTCCTCCTGTGATCGCGTGAAGTGCCACACGTGCTCGCACACCTCCACTTAGGGCCCCCGAACCGTCCTTACAGCTGAAGCAACACTTGTGAATCCGCGCGGGCCATCTATGTCTGGTGCTCTCGTTGTGGCTTTCACTACTGGATGCAGCCTGGGAGATTGTTTTGCTGAGCGCGTTCAGTCTGTCCGCGAGAAGAACAGGGATATTCCAGAGGCAAACCATTTCAGTTCCGCTCCCCACTCCCATATGTCTGTGTAGGGGGAGACTGCCTGCTAATCTCCAATCAGATGCCATTAACATCAATTTAGGCCCTTTTGCTCATACCTTGATAACCGGTGTCAGGCCCAAAACATTGGTAATGTATCTTCATCTTTCTTACATAACGAATGCATCCGGACTTGCAGAGCTTCTCCAGCGTTTTTGTGTAACGACAATCACAGCATCTGCAGACTTTTGTTTAACTCCCAGCAATTCACCCTGTCATTCCTCGTACCTGGAGGTGTCTGTTCTACAACACTCCCCTACCATTCACCGCATCAGTTCCTGCATCTCGAGGTCTCTCTGTTCCACCACACAGCCCACCGTTCACTGTGTCTGCCGTCTCTGTCCTCCACCTCTCCTAACTATTCACTGTGTCAAAGTCTCCGAAACCCGAGGTCTCAATTCTGCAACACCCGCACTGTTTACCGTGTTACATCTCGTACGCCAAGGTCTCTGTTCTTGAACACTCTCACGCTTCAAGCCCCTTGCAAAAAACACACGGGGAGACCATGTACTCAAACGCGAAGTTTATTCTAAGAACATCTCCATCAGTGTCTAACGGAACAAGGAGTTTGTAAATGGACATTTGGTCACCTGAACCTGCAGTTACTGCCCTCCCCTTTGAAACACAGACTGTCCCAACACGGGACGGGGTGGGGGGGGGGGTGGTCAGGAGGGACCGGGTGGGTGGGGACAAAGAGATGGGGTGGGGGAGAGACGGGGAGAGTGGAAGCGGGGCAGGCAGTTGACGTGTGGTGAGGGATAGATGTGGGGGTTACGGAGGAACGGGTGGGGGGAAGGAACAGGGAGGAGGGATAGGGGTGAAAGAAGGGAAGGGGGTGCGGAGGAGTCAGTGTTCACTCTCCTACTCAGGGGATCCGTGGGGCCTCATCCTGTCCCACTGCCCCCTCAGGAAGAGGAAGGAGGGGTACGTCAGAGGGGAGTTCGCCAGGGCCTGGGTCTCCGTTGCTCTCTTCAGGAAGAGGGGGTTTGTCTGGTTCCTGCAAAGGAGGGTCTACTTGGGGTGGCGGAGATGGGACCTGGGTGGGGGTTGCAGGGGTCTGGAGCAAAGACCAGAGACGGGAGCGTCGCAGACGCCGCACCAGGCGGCGGAGGGCGCGATGTCTGCGCCGCGCTCGGGGCTGTGCAGGACCCTGTCGCAGAAGTTGCAGCACTGAACGCAGGTTCCCTAGGACGGAGACCTGGAGAAAGAGAGAGAAAGAGAGATAAGGTGGGGGGGGGGGGCATAGCTCTCGAGAGAACGAACCTTCCAGGAGAGATGGGACGAAATATAGGACTGCGAGGGCGATGCGGCCGCAGAGACACGTGCTGCAGCGGGGTAAATATTTAACGTCTGTGGAAGGGACTCACGTCATTGGGGTTTTCTGTGGGGAAGTCATCAACTGGGGGGATCGCTCCGTCCGCAATCAGCTGTCCGTAGGAGGGAGGTGCTCGTTGTTGGACAATCTCTGCTTCCAGCCGGGACAGTGGTGTGAACAGACTGTGGGACAGGACGTGAGGCGGTGAGACTCCGTTCAGTGTCTCGTTCTCTCAGACCCAATAACGCTCTCCCGGGGTCAGACACAGAGTGAAGCTCCCTCTGCACCATCCCGGTTTACAGACACACTCTCTCTCCCGGGGTCACACACAGACTGAAGCTCCCTCTGCACTGACCTGGTTTACAGACACACTCGCTCTCCCGGGGTCACAGAGTGAAGTTCCCTCTGCACTGTCCCGGTTTACACACACACTCCCGGGGTCACACACAGAGTGAAGCTCCCTCTGCACCGTCCCGGTTTACAGACACTCTCTCTCCCGGGGTCACACACAGAGTGAAGCTCCCTCTGCACCATCCCGGTTTACAAACACACTCTCTCTCCCGGGATCACACACAGAGTGAAGCTCCCTCTGCACCGTCCCGGTTTACTGACACACTCTCTCTCCCGGGGTCACACACAGAGTGAAGCTCCCTCTGCACCGTCCCGGTTTACAGACACACTCGCTCTCCCGGGGTCACACACAGAGTGAAGCTCCCTCTACACCGTCCCGGTTTACAGACACACTCTCTCTCCCGGGGTCACACACAGAGTGAAGCTCCCTCTGCACCGTCCCGGTTTACAGACACTCTCTCTCCCGGGGTCACACACAGAGTGAAGCTCCCTCTGCACCGTCCCGGTTTACAAACACACTCTCTCTCCCGGGATCACACACAGAGTGAAGCTCCCTCTGCACCGTCCCGGTTTACAGACACACTCTCTCTCCCGGGGTCACACACAGAGTGAAGCTCCCTCTGCACCGTCCCGGTTTACAGACACACTCTCTCTCCCGGGGTCACACACAGAGTGAAGCTCCCTCTGCACCGTCCCGGTTTACAGACACACTCTCTCTCCCGGGGTCACACACAGAGTGAAGCTCCCTCTACACCGTCCCAGTTTACACTCTCTCCCAGAGTCAGACACAGAGTGAAACTTCCTCTGCAACGTCTCGGTTTACAGACACACTCGCTCTCCCGGGGTCAGACACAGACTGAAGCTCCCTCTGCACTGTACCGGGGTCAGACACAGAGTGAAGCTCCCTCAGCACCGTCCCGTATTACAGGCAGGCGCACACGCACACACTCTCTCTCTCTTCGCCCCCACCACAAGGAAGCTCGCCCACCTGTATCGGCTGCTGTGGGTGATGTACAGCCTCCAGCTACAGCCCAGAGTGATGGCGAGCAGCAGGCCGCAGACCAGGCTGCCCAGAACAGCTGCTGTGGCCACTTTGCGGGGGGTGAAGAGCGGGCAGCCCCCCTCGTCGCTGCCGTCAGCACAGTCTTCCTGTCCGTCGCACAGCCAGCTCTCGAAGATGCACCGGCCGTCACCGCAGCGGAAGGTCCCCCTCTGGCACCAGCGGCAGCCCGTCTCGTCCCCTCCCCGGGGGCAGGCTGTCTGATAGTTGCACCTATCCGAAGCCCTATAGCACAGTGGCCTTCTCGCCCGCCCCTCGCAGGGGTAGGTCCCAGCCGGGCACCCGGCACACCCCTCCTCGTCCCAGCCTGCCAGGCAGTCCCAGAACCCGTCGCAGCGCTGTGAGGGGGAAAAACAGGAGGGCGGACCCCCGTCCCGGCAGGGGAGCAGCCCGGGGGGACAGTATCCCTGCACCTGAAAGGAAGCAGAGAAACCCCCCGGCTCGGCCCCCCCGGGGCTGAGGTAGGTGAGCAGGACCTCCCCCGCGGGAGCCAGCACCGTCTGCGAGGCCGGGCCAACCCCGTCCCCTCGGAAGCTTGCCAGTGGGCGGGAAGGACTCTCCCCCGCGGCTTCCACCAGCAGCTGATCGGACGGGCCCAAGGACAGGGCCAGCACCAGTTCCAGGGGCCGAGGGTCTCCCGTCTCCAGCCTCCAGTGGCAGTGCCGGGGAGGGCGGGGGGGGCTGCGGCCCAGGTCAGGGCTGGAGAAGGAGCCATAGAAGGAGCGCAGGGTGCGGGAAGGGCAGGGGACAGGGGATAGGGAGGGAGCTGGAGAAGGGGTGCAGAGGAGGGACGGGGAGCACCAGCCCCCGGGGCAGAGAGTCCAGCCGGAGACACAGAGAGAGACTGTAGAGAGAGAGAGAGAGAGAGAGATCAATGGGCCCCAAGCCCCAAACAGTCCGTTGAAGTCCACGGGAGTGATCTCTTGCTCCTTGTGTGCATCAGAGTCTGGGAGATGGTTTCCCTCCGCTGCCAAAGACCAACCATTTCAATTCTGCATCCCACTCCCATACTCATCCCTGTCCTCGGCCTCGTGTACTATCCCTCCATGACCATCTGATATTCCGTCTGGGCCCTTTCCAGCCAGATGGCATTAACATCGCCCTCACCGGTTTCTGCACACCTCTTCTCCTCTTTCCCCTCCCCTCTTCCCTTCCCTCAGCTCTCCACCCCCTTCCCTCTCATTTCACCCAACCATCCCTCCTCCCCCGTGCTCGCTGCTGTGTCCTCCCTCCCTTCTCCACCCATTACCTCCTGCTTTTGGGATCGTGCACCTCCCCCCACCCCCCACCATTTCGTTTGGATGCCTGCTGACATTTTCCCATACCGACATGAGGTGTTCAAGCCCAAAACGTTGGTTCTGTACCTTTGCCTATAAAGTTGACTGTTTGACCCGCTGAGTTTCTCCACCATTGTATGTTTACATCAACAGGGTAGATTCCCCTCCCCCGCCCCATGGAGATCCCTCCTTTCCTCGACCACAGAGAGATCCCTCCCTCCCTCCTGAGGACATCCCATTATCCTCCCAGGGAGATTCGTCCTTCCCTCTCTCCTTCCTCCCCACCATCTTCCCCTTCATACTCCTTCCTGCACCCTCTCCATCCTGCACCATTCCCTCTCTCCTCCCTCACCCATAGCCCTCCAGCCCCCTCCCATGAGGGTTACCTCTGCTGTAGACCAGTCTGAAGGCAGGCCGGGGAGAGTAGGAAGCCTGCAGGTTGAGGAGGACGGATCCCCCACTGAAGGAGTGGCTGAAGCGATGGAGGCTTCCACACAGGTCATGGGGCTCCTGCCCCAAGACCCCCACCCTCAGCACCCCCAGGGTACAGGGCAGGTGGAAGCTGGAGAAACTGCAGGGTGGGGGGAAAAGAATTAGGTTGGAAATCAGCTCAACACCTGTCCCCAGCCTAACTCAAACTTCCCCTGTCCTTCCCCTCCATCACCCAGTCACCTCACAGGCTCCCCACGGACCCCACACCCCTCTCTGTAACCTCCCCCCATCTCTACACCCCTCCTCATGTCTGTAAACCCCTCCAGTCCCCACACCCCGCCACATGTCTATAACCCCCTCTGATTCCACACCCCTCCCCATGCCTGTAACCCCCTCCAGTCCCCACCCTGTGTCTTTAACCCCCTCCAGTCCCCACACCCCTCCCCGTTTCTGTAACCCCTCCAGTCTCCACACCCCTCCCTGTTTCTCACTTGATGGTCACTCTTTCTGATGTTGTGGCCTCAATTATCCAAGAACAATTGATTGTCTGAAAGAATTCGTGGGAGAGTGGAGCGCGAATCAGTCCATGTGCAGCAGAACGCTGGTCAGGGAGACCGGCACATCCTGGGAAGAGAGAGATGGGGGGAGGAGGGAAGAGAGAGATGGGGAAGGAGGGGAAGAGAGAGGGGAGGGGGAGGAGGGGAAGAGAGAGGGGAGGGGGAGGAGGGGAAGAGAGGGGGGAGGGGGAGGGGGAGGAGGGGGGAGGAGGGGAAGAGAGATGGGGAGGAGGGGAAGAGGGGGGAGGAGGGGAAGAGGGGAGGAGGAGGGGAAGAGAGAGATGGGGAAGGAGGGGAAGAGAGATGGGGAGGAGGGGAAGAGAGAGATGGGGAGAGGGGAAGAGAGATGGGGGAGGAGGGGAAGAGAGATGGGGGGAGGAGAGGGGAAGAGAGATGGGGGGAGGAGGGAAGAGAGATGGGGGGAGGAGGGGAAGAGAGATGGGGAGGAGGGGAAGAGAGATGGGGGAGGAGGGGAAGAGAGATGGGGGGAGGAGGGGAAGAGAGATGGGGAGGAGGGGAAGAGAGATGGGGGGAGGAGGGGAAGAGAGATGGGGGGAGGAGGGGAAGAGAGATGGGGGGAGGAGGGAAGAGAGATGGGGGGAGGAGGGGAAGAGAGATGGGGGGAGGAGGGGAAGAGAGATGGGGGGAGGAGGGGAAGAGAGATGGGGGGAGGAGGGGAAGAGAGATGGGGAGGAGGGGAAGACACGGGCAGGAGAGGGAAAGACACGGGGAGGAGAGGGAAAGACACGGGCAGGAGAGGGAAAGACACGGGGAGGAGAGGGAAAGACACGGGAGGAGAGGGAAAGACACGGGGAGGAGAGGGAAAGACACGGGGAGGAGAGGGAAAGACACGGGGAGGAGAGGAAAGACACGGGGAGGAGAGGGAAAGACACGGGGAGGAGAGGGGAAAGACACGGGGAGAGAGGGAAAGACACGGGGAGGAGAGGGAAAGAAAAGGGGACGAGAGGGAAAGAAAAGGGGACAGGGGGAAAGAAAAGGGGACAGGGGAAAGAAAAGGGGACAGGGGGAAAGAAAAGGGGACAGGGGATAGAAAAGGGACAGGGAGAAAGAAAAGGGGACAGGGGATAGAAAAGGGACAGGGAGAAAGAAAAGGGGACAGGAGAAAGAAACACTAACCTTCTGCTCCCCTCAACCCCCTCTTCTCCCCCAACCCCCTCCTCTACCCCAACCCCTCCTCTACCCCTCAATCCCTTCCTCAACCCCCTCCTCTACCCGCTCAATCCCTTCCTCAACCCCCTCCTCTACCCACCTCAACCCCCAACCCCTCCTCTACCCACCTCAACCCCCTCCTCTACCCACCTCAACCCCCTCCTCTACCCACCTCAACCCCTCCTCTACCCCCATTCAACCCCCTCCTCTACCCCCATTCAACACCCTCCTCTCCCCAACCCTCTCCTCTCCCCAACTCTCTCCTCTCCCCCAACCCCCTCCTCAACCCCCTCCTCTACCCCCATTCAACCCCTCCTCTATCCCATTCAACCCCCTCCTCTCCCCAACCTCTCCGCTACCCCACAACCCCCTCCTCTCCCCAACCCTCTCCTTTACCCCCCTTAAGCCCCTCCTCTACCCTAATTCAACCCCACTCAACCCCCTCCCCAACCCTATCCTCTACCCCCAACCCCCTCCTCTCCTCCCAATGCTCTCCCCTACCTCAACGCTCTCCTCTACACCCCTCAATCCCCTCCTCTACCCCCATTCAACCTCCTCCTCTACCCCCCTCAAGCTCCTCCTCTACCCCACTCAAGCTCCTCCTCTACCCCCATTCAATCCCCTCCTCCCCAACCCTCTCCTCTACCCTCAACCCCCTCCTCTACCCCTCAACCCCCTCCTCTACCCTCAACCCCCTCCTAACCCTCAACCCCCTACTAACCCTCAACCCCCTCCTAACCCTCAACCCCCTCCTAACCCCTTCCTTTCCCAAACCCCTCCCTCTCCCCCAACCCCCTCCTAACCCCTCCCTCTCCCCCCACCCCCTCCTCTCCCCCCATCCCCCTCCTCTCCCCCATCCCCCTCCTCTCCCCCAATCCCGATCCTCTCCCCCCCCATCCCCTCCTCTCCCCCCATCCCCCTCCTCTCCCCCATCCCCCTCCTCCCCCATCCCCTCCTCCCCCCCATCCCCCTCCTCCCCCCCAACCCCCTCCTCTCCCCCAACCCCCTCCTCTCCCCCAACCCCCTCCTCTCCCCAACCCCCTCCTCTCCCCCAACCCCCTCCTCTCCCCAACCCCCTCCTCTCCCCAATCCCCTCCTTCCCCCCAACCCCCTCCTTCCCCCCAACCCCCTCCTCTCCCCCCCAACCCCCTCCTCTCCCCCCCAACCCCCTCCTCTATCCCCCTCAACCCCCTCCTCTCCCTTACTTTCACGGCAATGATCTTGTCGACCAGGCCATGAAGCTGAACAATCCCCGGATGGAAACTCGTTCTGGAGCAAAATTCTCCAGAACTCACCTGTTGAATTGGAGCCAGTTGAGACCAAGAGTCCAGTTGTGAAACCTGCACAGAGAGGGAGGGATGAGGGAGATGTGAACCCCTGGATCAGATCCAAGTTGCACCCCGCTCCTGGCCATTGTTATTCTACCGTTGCTCACCATAATGTTTGGACAGTCACTTGTTCCTTTATTTGCCCCTGTGCTCCAGTTTAAAATTTGTCATCAAACAATTCACATGTAATTAAAGTGCCCATTCCACATTTTAATTATCTTTTAAATTTAGCATGAGCCACATTTCAGGCCACAATGAATGGTGGAGGAAACTGGAGTCCCCAAAGAAAACCCACGCAGACACATGGAGCAGATACAAATTCCTTGCGTTTATTCAAGGGTATTTGTGTACATTTTGTTTGACTGTGTAGAAATTACAGCACTTTTTAAACATTTCAGGGCACCATAACATTTGGGACATAGCAATGGTATGTGTATTAAAGTAGCCACATGATAGTGGGGATCTCCCAGTGGCCACCCATTTCAATTCTCCATCCCATTCCCTTGCTGACATGCACTGCCTGACTGAGACCACCCAGTATTGATATCAACTTCTCTGGCTTTCGTTAACTCCCCGTCCCCGTCACCTTTCCCATCTCCTTCTCCATCCCCTCCCCTTTCATTAACTCCCCTCCCTTTCCCAACTCCCTCTCCATCCTGTCCCTTATCATTAACACCCCCTTCCCCCTCCTCTTCGTTAGCTCTCTCTCCATCCCATCCCCTTTCATCAACCCCCCCCTCCCCCACCACCCCCCTCTCCATCCCATCCCCCTCCCACACAAATATGACAGATCCTTTCCTCTCCCCTCACCATATCCAATTAACCCCTTTTGTTAGTCTGGATTCCTCCCCCGGCCAGCTCTGTCTGAATGCTGACACGTTCTGACAGCTCCTGCTCCTGCCTCATCCTGCTTGTCCCTTGAAAAGGGGCTCACGCCCCAAATGAAAAGACCCTGCTGAATCGTCCAGCATTTCACTGTATTTTTACTACAATTATAGTGTTGACAGACTTTTGTGTTTCACTTCAGGTCCAGTACTTTGATGCCAATCCCTCACAACGGCTGCTTGGTCTGTGATTCATAGACAACACCAGGTGCTGAGTGTCTTCTCCGCTGATGCTCTCCCAGGCCTCCACTGCAGCTGTCTTCAGCTCCTTCTTGTTTCGAGGGCTTGTCCCCTTTGGTTTTTCTCTTCAGCTGATGGAAGGCAGGTTCACTTGGGTTTAGATTGGGTGACTGACTGACTTGGCCAATCAAGAATTTTCCAGTTTTTAGCTTGGGAAAACTGTTGCTTTAACAGTAGGTTTGGGACTGTCCAATGTGTTTGGAGGCATTTGCTCGAACTTGAACAGATGTTTCTATACACCTCAGGATTCATTTTGCTACGGTCACCAGCAGTTACATCAATGAAGATAAGTGGGCCAGTACCCGTGGCAGCCAGACATGCCTAGGCCATAACACTCCCACCACGTTTCGCAGAGGAGGTGCTTTGCATCTCGGCAGTTCACTTACGCCCCACATTTTGCTCTTGTCATCACTCGTATACAGGTTAATCGTGATCTCATCCATCCACATCCTTTTCCCAGAATTCTGCAGGCTCTTTTAAATACTTTTTGATAAACTATCATCTGGCCATCCTGTATCTGTGGCCAACTAGTGGTATGCATCTTGCAGTGGAGCCTCTGTGTTTCTGTTCATGAAGTCTTCTGCGGACAGTCATCAACTGGCATGTCCACACCTGCCTCCTGAAGAGTGCTTCTGATCTGTCGGACAGGCATTTGGGATTTTTCATTTTCATGAGGATTTTTCTGTTATTAGCAGTGGAGTCTTCTTGGAACACCTGTCCCTTTGCGATTACTGAGCTCACCAGTACTGTTCATTTTGGTTGGGTGATTTCTCTTCCTGTTTTATTCTGCTTGTTCAGCCTCATAAAACGTTCTTTCATTTTCGTTGGCACAACTCTGCTCCTCACATTGCAAAATGGCAGCTACGAACTCCAAAGGTGATCTAAAAGTTAGAAGCAGGCCCAGATCTCTCATACCTGCACGAATGAAACAATTAACATACACCTGTGAAGCCGAATGACCCAAACATTATGGTTCCCTGAAAATGGGTTACAATGCAGGAAATGTGCAGCAGTTTTACAAGGTCAAACCAAAATGTACACAAATAACCTTGAATAAAATCAAGAGAGTGCTCTTTAATTGCATGGATAGTTTGATAACAAATGCAAAAGTGTTCATCACGGGCAAATAAAGGGGAAAAAAGTGTCTTTGTCCGAAACCCCTGGATCAGATAACCCCCTCAGAAATCGTTTATTCTCTCTCTCAATCTCTTTACCATTTCCCCTCCATCTCTCTTTGTTCTCGCTCCAGCAGGCTCTCCATTCTTCCACACCTAATTTCACACTCCCCAATCTATCCCACCACCCCACTCTATTTGTCTCCCACTCTCTCCCCTTTCCCACTTCACTCCCATCTCTATTTCCATTATCCCCTACATCTTCCCCTGCAGCACCACTTCTCGATCCCACGTCCCCCAACCTCTCCTCCACAATCTTCAACTCTTGCCCCCTGAACCTCAACTCAACCCCACTTCCAAGCACTCCACTAACTCCAAACTCTCACCCTTCACTCTCCTATCCCACTCACATCCTCTTCCATTACCGATCCCTTCACTTCACAAACCCACACCCACTCCATCCCTTCTCTATCCTTTATCCCGCCTCTCCCAAATGCCCTATCTTTCTCTCTGAACAACACTCCCCCTCTTCTCTCCCCTGATCCACACTCCCACTTTCTCTCCCCTGATCCACACTCCCTCTCTTCAACCCCTGATCCACACTCCCCCTGTTCTCTACCCTGATCCACACTCCCCTTCTTCACTCCCATGACTGACATTCCCCCTCTTCTCTGACCTGATCCACTCCCCCTCTTCTCTCCCCAATCCACACTCACCCTCTTCTCTCCGCCAATGTACACTCCCTCTCTTCTCTGCCCCAATCCACACTCCCCCTCTTCACTCCCCTGATCAACACTCCCCCTCTTCTTCCCTTGATCCACACTCCCACTTAATCTCCAATGATACACACACACACCCTCTTCTACCCCTGATGAACACTCCCCCTCTTCAGTACCCTGATCCACACTCCCCCTCTTCAGTACCCTGATCCACACTCCCCCTCTTCAGTACCCTGATCCACACTCCCCCTCATCCATCCCCAGATCCACACCCCCCATTTCTCTCCCTGACCCACACCCCCACTCTTCTCTCCCCCGATCCACACCCCCTTCTCTCCCTGATGCACACTCCCCCTCTTCTATCCCTAATCCACACTCTCCCTCTTTACTCCCCTGACCCACTCCCCCTCTTCTTTCCTCCGATCCACTCCCCCTCTTCTCTCCGACGATACGCACTCCCACTCTCCTGTCTGGTCCGCACTCCCCCTCTCCTGTCCAGTCCACACTCCCCCATCTCCTCTGCGGTCCACACTCCCCCATCTCCTCTGCGGTCCACACTCCCCCCTCTCCTCTCCTCTCCGGTCCTCACTCCCCCTCTTCTCCCCCTGAGCAACTCCCCCTCTCCTATCCCCTGATCCAGTCCCCCTGATCCACTGTCTCCCTCATCTCTCCCCTGATCCACTCCTCCTCTTCTCTGCCATCCTCACTCCCAACTTCTCTCCGATCCACTCCCTCTTCTCTCCGATCCACACTCCCCCTCTTCTCTCCCGTGATCCACACTCCTCCTCTTCTCTCCAGACATTCACACTCCCCCTCTTCTCTCCAGTGATTCACACGCCCCCTCTTCTCTCCCATGATTCTCTCTCACCCTCTTTTCTCCGATCCACACTCCCCCTCTTCTCTCCGATACACACTCCTCATCTTTCTCCTATCCACACTCCTCCTCTTCTCTCCGATCCACACTCCCCCCCTTCGCTCTTGCCACACACTCTCCTTCTCTCCCGACACACACTCCCCCTTTCTCCCATCCACACTCCACACTTCTCTCCGATCCACCACCCCTCTCTCTGATCCACACTCCCCCTTTCTTTCCGATGCACTCCCTATTCTCTCCGATCCACACTCCCCCTTTTCCTCCCGTAATCCACTCCCCTCTTCTCTCCCGATTCACTCCCTTCTTATCTCCCCTGATCCACACCCCCTCTTCTCTCCCCTGATCCACACTCCCCCTCTTCTCTTCCCTGATCCACACTACCCTACTTCTCTCCACTGATAGACATACACCTTCTTCTCTCCCCTGATCCACTCCCCCTCTTCTCTTCCCTGATCCAGTGCCCCCTGATACACTCTCTCCCTCTTCTTTCCACTAATCCATCCCCCTCTTCTCTCCGAAACACACTCCCCCTTCTCTCTCCCGTGATCCACACCCCCTCTTCTCTCCCCTGATCCACATTCCCCCTTTTCTCTACCCTGATCCACACTCGGCTTCTTCTCTCTGATCCACACTCCCCCTCTTCTCTCCGATACACACTCCCCCTCTTCTCTCCCCCGATCCAAACCCCCCCATTTCTCTCGGTGATCCACACTCCCCTTTTCTCTCCCCCGATCCACACCCCACTTCTCTCACTGATCCACACACCCCCACTTTTATCCCTGATCCACACTCCCCCACTTCTATCCCTGATCCACTCTCCCCTGCTTCTCTCTGAACATGACTCCCACCTTTTCTCCGATCACTCCCACTTCACTCCCCTGACCCACTCCTCCTCTTTTTTCCTCCGATCCACGCCCCCTCTTCTCTCCTACAATACGCACTCCCACTCTCGTCTCCGGTCCACACTCCCTCTCTCCTCTCCGATCCACACTTCCCCTGTTCTCTCCAGTGATTCACTCCCCCTCTTCTTTCCTGATCCACTCTTCCCCTCTTTTCTCTGATCCACACTCCCCCTCTTCTCTCCAATCCACTCCCCATCTTCTCACCGAAACACACCCCCTCTTCTCTCCGATCCACACTCTTCACTCCAATCCACACTCCTCCCTTATCTCCGATCCACACTCCTCCCTTCTCACCGATCCACACTCCTCCCTTCTCACCGATCCACACTCCTCCCTTCTCACCGATCCACACTCCTTCCTTCTCACCGAACCACACTCCTTCCTTCTCACCGATCCAAACTCCTTCCTTCCCTCCGATCCACGCTCTTCCCTTCTCTCTGATCCACCCTCTCCCCTTCTCTCCGATCAACCACCCTTTCTCTCCCATCCACACTCCCCCTTTCTCTCCAATCCACTCCCTATTCTCTCCGATCCACACTCCCCCTTTCTCTCCAATCCACTCCCAATTCTCTCCGATCCACATTCCCCCTCTTCTCTCCCCTGATCCACTCCCCACTTCTCTCCCCTGATCCACTGCCCTCTTCTCTCCCCTGATCCACTGCCCTCTTCTCTCCCCTGATCCACTCCCCTCTTCTCTCCCCTGATCCACTCCCCTCTTCTCTCCCCTGATCGACTCTACCTCTTCTCTTCCTTGATCCACACTACCTCTCTTGTCTCCACTGATAGACATTCCCACTCTTCTCTCTCCTGATCCACTCCCTCTTTTCTCTCCCCTGATCCAGTGCCCCCTGATCGACTCTCTCCCTCTTCTCCCCTGATCCATCCACCTCTTCTCTCCGATCCACACTCCCCCTTTTATCTCCGATCCACACTCCCCCTTTTCTCCGATCCACCCTCCTTCTATCCACACTCCCCCCTTCTCTCCGATCCGCTCCCTCTTCTCTCTGATCCGCTCCCTCTTCTCTCCGATCCGCTCCCTCTTCTCTCCGATCCACACTCCCCCTCTTCTCCCCGAACCACTCCCTATCTTCTCTCCAATCCACACTCTCCCTCTTCTCTCTGATCCACCCTCCCCCCCTTTGCTCTTGATACACACTCCCCTTCTTCTCTCCCGATCCACACTCCATACGACTCTCCGATCCACCACCCTTCTCTCCGATCCACACTCCCCCTTTTCTCTCCCGTGATCCACTCCTCACTTCTCTCCCCTGATTCATTCCCCTCTTCTCTCCCCTGATTCACTCCCCTCTTCTCTCCCCTGATCCACTCCCCTGATCGACCCCAGATCGACTCTCCCCTGATCCACTCCCCCTCTTCTCTACCCTGATCCACACTCCCCCTCTTCTCTCCCCTGATCCATTCCCCCCTTCTCTTCCCTGATCCAGTTCCCCCGATCCACTCTCTCCCTCTTCTTTCCCCTGATCCATCCCCCTCTTCTCTCCGATCCACACTCCCCCTCTTCTCTCCCCTGATCCACATCCCCCCTTTTCTCTACCCTGATCCGCACTGGGCTTCTACTCTCTGATCCACACTCTCCTCTTCCCTCCGGTCCACACTCCCCCCTCTCCTCTCCGGTCCACACTCCCCCTCTTCTCTCCACTGATCCATATTCCCCCTCTTCTCTCCCCTGAGGAAATCCCCCTCATCTCTCCCTTGATCCACTCCCCCTCTTCTCTCCCATCCTCACTCCCCTTTTCTCTACCCTGATCCAAAACCCCCTTCTCTCACTGATCCACACACCCCCACTTTTATCCCTGATCCACACTCCCCCACTTCTATCCCTCATCCACACTCTCCCACTTCACTCCCCTGACCCAGTCCCCCTCTTTTTTCCTCCGATCCACTCCCCCTCTTCTCTCCTACGATACGCATTCCCACTCTCGTCTCCGGTCCGCACTCCCCCTCTCCTCTCCGGTCCACACTCCCCCCTCTCCTCTCTGGTCCACACTCCCCCTTTTCTCACCCCTGATCCACTCTCCCTCTTCTCTCCCATCCTCACTCCCCACTTCCTCCGATCCACTCCCTCTTCTCTCCAGTGATCCACACTCCCCCTGTTCTCTCCAGACATTCACACTCCCCCTCTACTCTCCAGTGATTCACACGCCCCCTCTTCTCTCCCATGATCCTCTCTAACCCTCTTTTCTCCGATCCACACTCCCCCTCTTCTCTCCGATACACACACCCCATCTTTCTCCTATCCACACTCACCCTCTTCCCTCTGATCCACACTCCCTCTCATCTCTCCAATCCACACTCTCCCTCTTCTCTCTGATCCACCCTCCCCCCCTTTGCTCTTGACACACATTCCCCACTTCTCTCCCGATCCACACTCCACACGACTCTCCGATCCACCACCCTTCTCTCCGACCCACACTCCCCCTTTTCTCTCCCGTGATCCACTCCCCACTTCTCTCCCCTGATTCACTCACCTCTTCTCTCCCCTGATTCACTCCCCATTTCTCTCCCCTGATCCACTCCCCTCTTCACTCCCCTGATCGACCCCAGATCAACTCTCCCCTGATCCACTCCCCCTCTTCTCTACCCTGATCCACACTCCCCCTCTTCTCTCCCCTGATCCACTCCCCCTCTTCTCTTCCCTGATCCAGTTCCCCCTGATCCACTCTCTCCCTCTTCTTTCCCCTTATTCATCCCCCTCTTCTCTCCGTTCCACACTCCCCCCCTTCCCTCCGATACACACTCCCCCTCTTCTCTCTGATCCACAATCACCCTCTTCTCTCTGATCCACACTCCCCCTCTTCTATCCCTGATCCACACTCTCCCTCTTCACTCACCTGACTCTCTACCCTTCTTCTTTCCTCCGATCCACTCCCCCTCTTCTCTCCTACGATATGCACTCCCATTCTCCTCTCCGGTCCACACTCCCCCCTCTCCTCTCCAGTCCACACTCCCCCCTCTCCTCTCCGGTCTCACTCCTCTCCGATCCACACTCCCCCTCTTCACTCCACTGATCCATATTTTCCCTCTTCACTCCCCTGAGCAACTCTCCCTCTCCTATTCCCTGATCCAGTCCCCCTGATCCACTGTACCCCTCATCTCTCCCCTAATCCACTCCCCCTCTTCTCTCCCATCCTCACTCCCCACTTCTCTCCGTTCCACTCCCTCTTCTCTCCGATACACACTCCCCATTTTTCTCCAATCCACACTCCCCCTCTTCTCTCTGATCCACACTCCCCTTTTCTCACCCCTGATCCACACCCCCCCTTCTCTCACCGATCCACATACCCCCACTTTTATCCCTGATCCACACTTCCCCACTTCTATCCCTGATCCACACTCTCCCACTTCACTCTCCTGACCCACTCCCCCTCTTTTTTCCTCCAATCCACTCCCCCTCATCTCTCCTACGATATGCACTCCCACTCTCGTCTCCGGTCCGCATTCCCCCTCTCCCCTCCGGTCCACACTCCCCCCTCTTCTCTCCCCTGATCCACTCCCCCTCTTCTCTCCCAACCTCACTCCCCACTTCTCTCCGATCCACTCCCTCTTCTCTCGAGTGATCCACACTCCCCCTCTTCTCTCCAGACATTCACACTCCCCCTCTACTCTCCAGTGACACACACGCCCCCTCTTCTCTCCCATGATCCTCTCTCCCCCTCTTCTCTCCGATACACACTCCCCATCTTTCTCCGATCCACACTCCCCCTCTTCTCCCCGAACCACTCCCTATCTTCTCTCCTATCCACACTCTCCCTCTTCTCTCTGATCCACCCTCCTCCCCTTTGCTCTTGACACACACTCCCCTTCTTCTCTCCGATACACACTCCCCCTCTTCTCTTCCCCGATCCACACACCCCCACTTTTATCCCTGATCCACACTCCCCCACTTCTATCCCTGATCCACTCTCCCCTGCTTCTCTCTGATCATGACTCCCCCCTTTTCTCCGATCACTCCCCCTTTTCTCCGATCACTCCCACTTCACTCCCCTGATCCACTCCTCCTCTTTTTTCCTCCGATCCACGCCCCCTCTTCTCTCCTACGATACGCACTCCCACTCTCGTCTCCGGTCCACACTCCCTCTCTCCTCTCCGATCCACACTTCCCCTGTTCTCTCCAGTGATTCACTCCCCCTCTTCTTTCCTGATCCACTCTTCCCCTCTTTTCTCTGATCCACACTCCCTCTCTTCTCTCCGATCCACACTCCCCCTCTTCTCTCCAATCCACTCCCCATCTTCTCACCGAAACACACCCCCTCTTCTCTCCGATCCACACTCTTCACTCCAATCCACACTCCTCCCTTATCTCCGATTCACACTCCTCCCTTCTCACCGATCCACACTCCTCCCTTCTCACTGATCCACACTCCTTCCTTCTCACCGAACCACACTCCTTCCTTCTCACCGATCCAAACTCCTTCCTTCCCTCCGATCCACGCTCCTCCCTTCTCTCTGATCCACCCTCTCCCCTTCTCTCCGATCAACCACCCTTTCTCTCCCATCCACACTCCCCCTTTCTCTCCAATCCACTCCCTATTCTCTCCGATCCACACTCCCCCTTTCTCTCCAATCCACTCCCAATTCTCTCCGATCCACATTCCCCCTCTTCTCTCCCCTGATCCACTCCCCACTTCTCTCCCCTGATCCACTGCCCTCTTCTCTCCCCTGATCCACTGCCCTCTTCTCTCCCCTGATCCACTCCCCTCTTCTCTCCCCTGATCGACTCTACCTCTTCTCTTCCTTGATCCACACTACCTCTCTTGTCTCCACTGATAGACATTCCCACTCTTCTCTCTCCTGATCCACTCCCTCTTTTCTCTCCCCTGATCCAGTGCCCCCTGATCGACTCTCTCCCTCTTCTCCCCTGATCCATCCACCTCTTCTCTCCGATCCACACTCCCCCTTTTATCTCCGATCCACACTCCCCCTTTTCTTCGATCCACCCTCCTTCTATCCACACTCTCCCCTTCACTCCGATCCGCTCCCTCTTCTCTCTGATCCGCTCCCTCTTCTCTCCGATCCGCTCCCTCTTCTCTCCGATCCGCACCCTCTTCTCTCCGATCCGCTCCCTCTTCTCTCTGATCCACACTCCCCCCTCTTCTCCCCGAACCACTCCCTATCTTCTCTCCAATCCACACTCTCCCTCTTCTCTCTGATCCACCCTCCCCCCCTTTGCTCTTGACACACACTCCCCTTCTTCTCTCCCGATCCACACTCCATACGACTCTCCGATCCACCACCCTTCTCTCCGATCCACACTCCCCCTTTTCTCTCCCGTGATCCACTCCCCACTTCTCTCCCCTGATTCATTCCCCTCTTCTCTCCCCTGATTCACTCCCCTCTTCTCTCCCCTGATCCACTCCCCTGATCGACCCCAGATCGACTCTCCCCTGATCCACTCCCCCTCTTCTCTACCCTGATCCACACTCCCCCTCTTCTCTCCCCTGATCCATTCCCCCTCTTCTCTTCCCTGATCCAGTTCCCCCGATCCACTCTCTCCCTCTTCTTTCCCCTGATCCATCCCCCTCTTCTCTCCGATCCACACTCCCCCTCTTCTCTCCCCTGATCCACATCCCCCCTTTTCTCTACCCTGATCCGCACTGGGCTTCTTCTCTCTGATCCACACTCTCCTCTTCCCTCCGGTCCACACTCCCCCCTCTCCTCTCCGGTCCACACTTCCCCTCTTCTCTCAACTGATCCATATTCCCCCTCTTCTCTCCCCTGAGGAAATCCCCCTCATCTCTCCCCTGATCCACTCCCCCTCTTCTCTCCCATCCTCACTCCCCTTTTCTCTACCCTGATCCAAAACCCCCTTCTCTCACTGATCCACACACCCCCACTTTTATCCCTGATCCACACTCCCCCACTTCTATCCCTCATCCACACTCTCCCACTTCACTCCCCTGACCCAGTCCCCCTCTTTTTTCCTCCGATCCACTCCCCCTCTTCTCTCCTACGATACGCATTCCCACTCTCGTCTCCGGTCCGCACTCCCCCTCTCCTCTCCGGTCCACACTCCCCCCTCTCCTCCCTGGTCCACACTCCCCCTTTTCTCACCCCTGATCCACTCCCCCTCTTCTCTCCCATCCTCACTCCCCACTTCCTCCGATCCACTCCCTCTTCTCTCCAGTGATCCACACTCCCCCTGTTCTCTCCAGACATTCACACTCCCCCTCTACTCTCCAGTGATTCACACGCCCCCTCTTCTCTCCCATGATCCTCTCTAACCCTCTTTTCTCCGATCCACACTCCCCCTCTTCTCTCCGATACACACTCCCCATCTTTCTCCTATCCACACTCACCCTCTTCCCTCTGATCCACACTCCCTCTCATCTCTCCAATCCACACTCTCCCTCTTCTCTCTGATCCACCCTCCCCCCCTTTGCTCTTGACACACATTCCCCACTTCTCTCCCGATCCACACTCCACACGACTCTCCGATCCACCACCCTTCTCTCCGACCCACACTCCCTCTTTTCTCTCCCGTGATCCACTCCCCACTTCTCTCCCCTGCTTCACTCACCTCTTCTCTCCCCTGATTCACTCCCCACTTCTCTCCCCTGATCCACTCCCCTCTTCACTCCCCTGATCGACCCCAGATCAACTCTCCCCTGATCCACTCCCCCTCTTCTCTACCCTGATCCACACTCCCCCTCTTCTCTTCCCTGATCCACTCCCCCTCTTCTCTTCCCTGATCCAGTTCCCCCTGATCCACTCTCTCCCTCTTCTTTCCCCTTATTCATCCCCCTCTTCTCTCCGATCCACACTCCCCCTCTTCCCTCCGATACACACTCCCCCTCTTCTCTCTGATCCACAATCACCCTCTTCTCTCTGATCCACACTCCCCCTCTTCTATCCCTGATCCACACTCTCCGTCTTCACTCACCTGACTCTCTCCCCTTCTCTTTCCTCCGATCCACTCCCCCTCTTCTCTCCTACGATATGCACTCCCATTCTCCTCTCCGGTCCACACTCCCCCCTCTCCTCTCCGGTCCACACTCCCCCCTCTCCTCTCCGGTCTCACTCCTCTCCGATCCACACTCCCCCTCTTCACTCCACTGATCCATATTTTCCCTCTTCTCTCCCCTGAGCAACTCTCCCTCTCCTATTCCCTGATCCAGTCCCCCTGATCCACTGTACCCCTCATCTCTCCCCTAATCCACTCCCCCTCTTCTCTCCCATCCTCACTCCCAACTTCTCTCCGTTCCACTCCCTCTTCTCTCCGATACACACTCCCCATTTTTCTCCAATCCACACTCCCCCTCTTCTCTCTGATCCACACTCCCCTTTTCTCACCCCTGATCCACACCCCCCCTTCTCTCACCGATCCACATACCCCCACTTTTATCCCTGATCCACACTTCCCCACTTCTATCCCTGATCCACACTCTCCCACTTCACTCTCCTGACCCACTCCCCCTCATCTCTCCTACGATATGCACTCCCACTCTCGTCTCCGGTCCGCACTCCCCCTCTCCTCTCCGGTCCACACTCCCCCCTCTTCTCTCCCCTGATCCACTCCCCCTCTTCTCTCCCAACCTCACTCCCCACTTCTCTCCGATCCACTCCCTCTTCTCTCGAGTGATCCACACTCCCCCTCTTCTCTCCAGACATTCACACTCCCTCTCTACTCTCCAGTGACTCACACGCCCCTTCTTCTCTCCCATGATCCTCTCTCCCCCTCTTCTCTCCGATACACACTCCCCATCTTTCTCCTATCCACACTCCCCCTCTTCCCTCTGATCCACACTCCCCCTCTTCTCTCCGATCCACACTCCCCCTCTTCTCCCCGAACCACTCCCTATCTTCTCTCCTATCCACACTCTCCCTCTTCTCTCTGATCCACCCTCCTCCCCTTTGCTCTTGACACACACTCCCCTTCTTCTCTCCGATACACACTCCCCCTCTTCTCTCCCCCGATCCACACACCCCCACTTTTATCCCTGATCCACTCTCCCCTGCTTCTCTCTGATCATGACTCCCCCCTTTTCTCCGATCACTCCCACTTCACTCCCCTGATCCACTCCTCCTCTTTTTTCCTCCGATCCACGCCCCCTCTTCTCTCCCAACCTCACTCCCCACTTCTCTCCGATCCACTCCCTCTTCTCTCGAGTGATCCACACTCCCCCTCTTCTCTCCAGACATTCACACTCCCTCTCTACTCTCCAGTGACTCACACGCCCCCTCTTCTCTCCCATGATCCTCTCTCCCCCTCTTCTCTCCGATACACACTCCCCATCTTTCTCCTATCCACACTCCCCCTCTTCCCTCTGATCCACACTCCCCCTCTTCTCTCCGATCCACACTCCCCCTCTTCTCCCCGAACCACTCCCTATCTTCTCTCCTATCCACACTCTCCCTCTTCTCTCTGATCCACCCTCCTCCCCTTTGCTCTTGACACACACTCCCCTTCTTCTCTCCGATACACACTCCCCCTCTTCTCTCCCCCGATCCACACACCCCCACTTTTATCCCTGATCCACACTCCCCCACTTCTATCCCTGATCCACTCTCCCCTGCTTCTCTCTGATCATGACTCCCCCCTTTTCTCCGATCACTCCCACTTCACTCCCCTGATCCACTCCTCCTCTTTTTTCCTCCGATCCACGCCCCCTCTTCTCTCCTACGATACGCACTCCCACTCTCGTCTCCGGTCCACACTCCCTCTCTCCTCTCCGATCCACACTTCCCCTGTTCTCTCCAGTGATTCACTCCCCCTCTTCTTTCCTGATCCACTCTTCCCCTCTTTTCTCTGATCCACACTCCCTCTCTTCTCACCGATCCACACTCCCCCTCTTCTCTCCAATCCACTCCTCATCTTCTCACCAAAACACACCCCCTCTTCTCTCCGATCCACACTCTTCACTCCAATCCACACTCCTCCCTTATCTCCGATCCACACTCCTCCCTTATCTCCGATCCACACTCCTCCCTTATCTCCGATCCACACTCCTCCCTTCTCACCGATCCACACTCCTTCCTTCTCACCGAACCACACTCCTTCCTTCTCACCGATCCAAACTCCTTCCTTCCCTCCGATCCACGCACCTCCCTTCTCTCCGATACACACTCCCCCTCTTCTCTCTGATCCACAATCACCCTCTTCTCTCCGATCCACACTCCCCCTCTTCTCTCCGATACACACTCCCCATCTTTCTCCTATCCACACTCCCCTCTTCCCTATTATCCACACTACCCCTCTTCTCTCCGATCCACAATCCACCATTCTCTCCCCTGATCCACACTCCCCATTCTCTCCCATGATCCACTCCCACTCTTCACACCCCTGATCCACACTCCCCTTCTTCAGTCCACTGATCCACACACCCCTTCTTCAGTCCCCTGATCCACACTCCCCCTCTTCTCTCACACGATCCAAACCGCCCCATTTTTCACCCTGATCCACACTGCCCTCTTCTCTCCCTCGATCCACATCCCCCCTTCTCTCCCTCAATCCACACTCCCCCACTTCTATCCCTGATCCACACTCTCCCTCTTAACTCCCCTGACCCACTCCCCCTCTTCACTCCGATCCACTCCCCCTCTTCTCTCCTACGATATGAACTCCCACTCTCCTTTTCGATCCGCACTCCCCCTCAGCTCTCCGGTCCACACTCCCCACTCTCCTCTCCGGTCCACACTCCCCCCTCTCCTCTCCGGTCCACACTCCCCCCTCTCCTCTCCGTCCACACTCCCCCCTCTCCTCTCCAGTCCAAACTCCCCCCTCTCCTCTCCGGTCTCACTCCTCTCTGATCCACACTCCCCCTCTTCTCTCCCCTGATCCACTCCCCCTCTTCTCTCCCCTGATCCACACTCCCCCTCTTCTCTCCCCTGATCCACACTCCCCCTTTTCTCTCCCATGATCCACACTCCCCCTCTTCTCTCCCCTGATCCACATTCCCCCTTTTCTCTACCCTGATCCACACTGGGCTTCTTCTCTCTGATCCACACTCCCCCTCTTCCCTCCGATACACAATCCCCATCTTCTCTCCGATCCTCACTCCCCTCTTCTATGATCCACACTCCTGCTTCTCTCCGATCCACAGACCCCTCTTCTCTCCCATTATCCACACTTCCCCTGTTCTCTCCAGTGATTCACACCCCCTCTTCTCTACCGATCCACTCTCCCCCTCTTTTCTCCGTTCCACATTCCCCCTCTTCTCTCCGATCCACACTCCCCCTCTTCTCTCCGATCCACACTCCCCCTCTTCTCTCCGATCCATAATCCCCCTCTTCTCTCCGATCCACACTCCCCCTCTTCTCTCCCGTGATCCACACTTCCCCTGTTCTCTCCAGTGATTCACTCCCCCTCTTCTCTCCCGATCCACTCTTCCCCTCTTTTCTCCGATCCACACTCCCCCTCTTCTGTCTGATCCACACTCCCCATTTTCTCTCCCGTGATCCACACTCCCCCTCTACTCTACCCTGAACCACTCCCCTCTTCTCTCCCCTGATCGACTCCACCTCTTCACTCGGTTGATCGACTCCAGCTCTACTCTCCCCTGATCCACTCGCCCTCTTCTCTCCCCTGGTCCACACTCCCCCTCTTCCTTCACCAGATCCACTCTCTCCCTCTTCTCTCCCCTGATCCATCCCCGTCTTCTCTCCGATCCACACTCCCCCTCTTCTCTACCCTGATACACTCTCAGCTTTTTGTCTGTGATCCACACTCACCCTCTTCTCTCCCCAGATCCACATTCCCCCTTTTCTCTACCCTGATCCACACTGGGCTTCTTTCTGATCCACACTCCCCCTCTTCCCTCCGATACACACTCCCCCTCTTCTCTCCGATGCACTCCCTATTCTCTCTGATCCACACTCCCCCTTTTCTCTCCCGTGATCCACTCCCCTCTTCTCTCCCCTGATCCACTCCCCTCTTCACTCACCTGATCGACCCCAGATCTACTCTCCCCTGATCCACTCCCCCTTTTCTCTCCCGTGATCCACTCCCCTCTTCTCTCCCCTGATCCACTCCCCTCTTCACTCACCTGATCGACCCCAGATCTACTCTCCCCTGATCCACTCCCCCTCTTCTCTCCCCTGATCCACACTCACCCTCTTCCTTCCACTGATCCATATTCCCCCTTCTCTCCCCTGAGCAACTATCCTCTGATCCAGTCCCCCTGATCCACTGTCCCCCTCATCTCTCCCCTGATCCATGACCCCTCTTCTCTCCCATCCTCACTCCCCACTTCTCTCCGATCCACTCCATCTTCTCTCCGTTCCACACACCCCCTCTTTTCTCCCGTGATAAAAACTCCCCCTCTTCTCTCCAGAGATTCACACTCCCCCTCTTCTCTCCAATGATTCACTCCCCTCCTCTTCTCTCCCATAATCCTCTCTCACCCTCTTTTCTCCGATCCACACTCCCCCTCTTCTCTCCGATACACACTCCCCATCTTTCTCCTATCCACACTCCCCTCTTCCCTATTATCCACACTACCCCTCTTCTCTCCGATCCACAATCCACCATTCTCTCCCCTGATCCACACTCCCCATTCTCTCCCCTGATCCACACTCCCCCATCCTCTCCCCTGATCCACACTCCCCATTCTCTCCCATGATCCACTCCCACTCTTCACACCCCTGATCCACACTCCCCTTCTTCAGTCCACTGATCCACACACCCCTTCTTCAGTCCCCTGATCCACACTCCCCCTCTTCTCTCACACGATCCAATCCGCCCCATTTTTCACCCTGATCCACACTCCCCTCTTCTCTCCCTCGATCCACATCCCCCCTTCTCTCCCTCAATCCACACTCCCCCACTTCTATCCCTGATCCACACTCTCCCTCTTCACTCCCCTGACCCACTCCCCCTCATCACTCCGATCCACTCCCCCTCTTCTCTCCTACGATATGAACTCCCACTCTCCTTTTCGATCCGCACTCCCCCTCTGCTCTCCGGTCCACACTCCCCACTCTCCTCTCCGGCCCACACTCCCCCCTCTCCTCTCCGGTCCACACTCCCCCCTCTCCTCTCCGGTCCAAACTCCCCCCTCTCCTCTCCGGTCTCACTCCTCTCTGATCCACACTCCCCCTCTTCTCTCCACTGATCCATATTCCCCCTCTTCTCTCCCCTGATCCACTCCCCCTTTTCTCTCCCGTGATCCACACTCCCCCTCTTCTCTCCCCTGATCCACATTCCCCCTTTAATCTACCCTGATCCGCACTGAGCTTCTTCTCTCCGATCCACACTCCCCCTTTTCTCTCCCGTGATCCACTCCCCACTTCTCTCCCCTGATTCACTCCCCTCTTCTCTCCCCTGATTCACTCCCCTCTTCTCTCCCCTGATCCACTCCCCTGATCAACCCCAGATCGACTCTCCCCTGATCCACTCCCCCTCTTCTCTACCCTGATCCACACTCCCCCTCTTCTCTCCCCTGATCCATTCCCCCTCTTCTCTTCCCTGATCCAGTTCCCCCTGATCCACTCTCTCCCTCTTCTTTCCCCTGATCCATCCCCCTCTTCTCTCCCCTGATCCACATCCCCCCTTTTCTCTACCCTGATCCGCACTGGGCTTCTTCTCTCTGATCCACACTCTCCTCTTCCCTCCGGTCCACACTCCCCCCTCTCCTCTCCGGTCCACACTCTCCCTCTTCTTTCCCCTGATCCATATTCCCCCTCTTCTCTCCCCTGAGGAAATCCCCCTCTTCTCTCCCCTCTTCTCTCCCCTGATCCACTCCCCTGATCGACCCCAGATCTACTCTCCCCTGATCCACTCCCCCTCTTCTCTCCCGTGATCCACACTCCCCCTCTTCTCTCCCCTGATCCACATTCCCCCTTTTCTCTACCCTGATGCACACTGGGCTTCTTCTCTCTGATCCACACTCTCCTCTTCCCTCCGGTCCACACTCCCCCCTCTCCTCTCCGGTCCACACTCTCCCTCTTCTTTCCCCTGATCCATATTCCCCCTCTTCTCTCCCCTGAGGAAATCCCCCTCTTCTCTCCCCTCTTCTCTCCCCTCTTCTCTCCCCTGATCCACTCCCCTCTTCACTCCCCTGATCGACCCCAGATCTACTCTCCCCTGATCCACTCCCCCTCTTCTCTCCCGTGATCCACACTCCCCCTCTTCTCTCCCCTGATCCACATTCCCCCTTTTCTCTACCCTGATGCACACTGGGCTTCTTCTCTCTGATCCACACTCCCCCTCTTCCCTCCGATACACAATCCCCATCTTCTCTCCGATCCTCACTCCCCTCTTCTATGATCCACACTCCTGCTTCTCTCCGATCCACAGACCCCTCTTCTCTCCCGTTATCCACACTTCCCCTGTTCTCTCCAGTGATTCACACCCCCTCTTCTCTCCCGATCCACTCTCCCCCTCTTTTCTCCGTTCCACATTCCCCCTCTTCTCTCCGATCCACACTCCCCCTCTTCTCTCCGATCCACACTCACCCTCTTCTCTCCGATCCACACTCCCCCTCTTCTCTCCGATCCATAATCCCCCTCTTCTCTCCCCTGATCCACACTCCCCCTCTTCTCTCCCGTGATCCACACTTCCCCTGTTCTCTCCAGTGATTCACTCCCCCTCTTCTCTCCCGATCCACTCTTCCCCTCTTCTCTCTGATACACACTCCCCCTTTTCTCTCCCATGATCCACTCCCTTCTTCTCTCCCATGATCCACTCCCCCTCTTCTCTCCCCTGATCCACTCCCCCTCTTCTCTCCCCTGATCCACTCCCCCTCTTCTCTCCCCTGATCCACTCCCCCTCTTCTCTTCCCTGATTCAGTTACCCCTGATCCACTCTCTCCCTCTTCTTTCCCCTGATCCATCCCCCTCTTCTCTCCGATCCACACTCCCCCTTTTCTCTCCCGTGATCCACTCCCCTCTTCTCTCCCCTGATTCACTCCCCCTCTTCTCTCCCCTGATCCACACTCCCCCTCTTCTCTCCCCTGATCCACACTCCCCCTCTTCTCTCCCCTGATCCACTCCCCCCTCTCCTCTTCCATGATCCAGTTCCCCCGATCCACTCTCTCCCTCTTCCTTCCCCTGATCCATCCCCATCTTCTCTCCGATCCACACTCCCCCTTTTCTCTCCCGTGATCCACTCCCCTCTTCTCTCCCCCGATTCACTCCCCCTTATCTCCCTTGATTCACTCTCCCTCTTTTCTCCTCTTATCTACTACTCCTCTTCTCTCCCAATACACTCCCCTCTTCTCTCCTCTCCTCTGACAAACAGTTCCCCTCATATCCCCTCTCCTCTGACAAACACTCCCCCACTTCACTCCCCTGATCCAAATTCCCCCTCTTCTCTCCGTGATCTACTCACTCTCTTTTCTCCCCGAACCGCTCCACTTCTTCCCACCCCAGATCCACTCCTTCTCTTCCCTCCCCTGATCCACTCCACGTCTTCTCTCCCCTGATCCACTCCACGTCTTCTCTCCCCTGATCCACTCCACGTCTTCTCTCCCCTGAACCACTCCACCCCTCCTCCACTCTCCCTCATGGATCCCCTGATCCACTCCCCCCTCCTCTCCCCTGATCCTCTCTCCCTCATCGCTCCCCTGATCCACTCCACCTCTTCTCTCCCCTGATCCACTCCCCCGATCCACTCTCCCCTGATCCACTCCCCCTCATCTCTCTGATCTACACTCCCCTTCTTCTCTCCCGACAGACACTCCCCCATCTCTCCGATCCACCCCCCCTTCTCCAATCCACACTCCTCTTCTCTCCGATCCACACTCCCCCTTTTCTCTCCGATGATCCACTCCCCTCTTCTCTCCCCTGATTCACTCCCGCTCTTCTCTCCCCTGATCCACTCTCCCCCCCTTCTCTCCGATCCACACTCCCCCTCTTCTCCCGTTATCCACACTCCCCCTCTTCTCTCAATGATCCACACTCAGCCTCTTCTCTCCCGTGATTCACACTCCACCTCTTCTCTCCCGTGATTCACACTCCACCTCTTCTCTCCCGTGATTCACACTCCACCTCTTCTCTCCCGTGATTCACACTCCCCCTTATCTCCCTTGATTCACTCTCCCTCTTCTCTCCCCTTATCCACTACTCCTCTTCTCTTCCAATACACTTCCCTCTTCTCTCCTCTCCTCTGACAAACAGTTCCCCTCATCTCCCCTCTCCTCTGACAAACACTCCCCCTCTTCACTCCCCTGATCCAAATTCCCCCTCTTCTCTCCTGATCTACTCACTCTCTTTTCTCCCCAATCCGCTCCACCTCTTCCCACCCCTGATCCACTCCTTCTCTTCTCTCCCCTGATCCACTCCACGTCTTCTCTCCCCTGATCCACTCCACGTCTTCTCTCCCCTGATCCACTCCACGTCTTCTCTCCCCTGATCCACTCCACGTCTTCTCTCCCCTGATCCACTCCACGTCTTCTCTCCCCTGATCCACTCCACGTCTTCTCTCCCCTGATCCACTCCACGTCCTCTCTCCCCTGATCCACTCCACGTCCTCTCTCCCCTGATCCACTCCACGTCCTCTCTCCCCTGATCCACTCGTCTTCTCTCCCCTGATCCACTCGTCTTCTCTCCCCTGATCCACTCCCCCTCTTCCCACCCCTGATCCACTCCCCCTCTTCCCACCCCTGATCCACTCCCCCTCTTCCCACCCCTGATCCACTCCCCCTCTTCCCACCCCTGATCCACTCCCCCTCTTCCCACCCCTGATCCACTCCCCCTCTTCCCACCCCTGATCCACTCCCCTCTTCCCACCCCTGATCCACTCCCCTCTTCCCACCCCTGATCCACTCCCCCTCTTCCCACCCCTGATCCACTCCCCCTCTTCCCACCCCTGATCCACTCCCCCTCTTCCCACCCCTGATCCTCTCCCCCTCTTCCCACCCCAGATCCACTCCCCCTCTTCCCACCCCTGATCCACTCCCCCTCTTCCCACCCCTGATCCACTCCCCCTCTTCTCTCTCCTGATCCACTCCCCCTCTTCTCTCTCCTGATCCACTCCCCCTCTTCTCTCTCCTGATCCACTCCACCATTTCTCTCCCATGAACCAATCCCCCTCTTCGCTCCCCTGATCCACACCCCCTCTTCGCTCCCCTGATCCACACCCCCTCTTCGCTCCCCTGATCCTCTTCACCTCTTCTCTCCCCTGATCCACTCCTCTCCCCGATCCACTCCCCCTCTTCTCTCCCCTGATCCACTCCCACTCTTCTCTCCCCTGATCCACTCCCTCTTCTCTCCCGACACACACTCCCCGTCTTCTCTCCCGACACACACTCCCCGCCTTCTCTCCCGACACACACTCCCCGCCTTCTCTCCCGACACACACACCCCTCTTCTCTCCGATCCACATTCCCCCTCTTCTCTCCGTGATTCACACTTCCCGTCTTCTCTCCCCTGATTCACTCTCCTCCTCTTTTCTCCAATGCACACTCCCCTTCTACTCTCCGATACACACACCATCTTCTGTCCGATCCACACTCCCCCTCTTCTGTCCGATCCACACTCCCCCTCTTCTGTCCGATCCACACTCCCCCTCTTCTGTCCGATCCACACTCCCCCTCTTCTCTCCGATCCACACTCCCCCTCTTCTCTCCGATCCACACTCCCCCTCTTCTCTCCGATCCACACTCCCCCTCTTCTCTCCGATCCACACTCCCCCTCTTCTCTCCGATCCACACTCCCCCTCTTCTCTCCGATCCACACTCCCCCTCTTCTCTCCGATCCACACTCCCCCTCTTCTCTCCGATCCACACTCCCCTCTTCTCTCCGATCCACACTCCCCCTCTTCTCTCCGATCCACACTCCCCCTCTTCTCTCCGATCCACACTCCCTCTCTTCTCTCTGATCCACCCCCCCTTCGCTCCAATCCACACTCCCCATTTCCCTCCGTTCCACTCCCTCTTCTCTCCGATCCTCACTCCCCCTCTTCTCTCACCTGATCCACTCTCTCCTCCTCTCTGATCCACACTCCCCGTCTTCTTTCCCCTGATCCACATTCCCCCTCTTCTACCCTGATCCATACTCCCCCTCTTCTTTCCCTGATCCACATTTCCCCTCTTCTACCCCTGATCCATACTCCACCTCTTCACTCCCCTGATCCATTTTCTCACTCTTCTCTCCGTGATCTACTCACTCTCTTCTCACCACAATCTGCTCCACCTCTTCCCACCCCGATCCACTCCTCCTCTTCTCTCCCTTGATCAACTCCACGTCTTCTCTCCCCTGAACCACTCCACGTCTTCTCTCCCCTGATCTACCCCCCTCATCATCTTCTCTCCCCTGATCCACTCCCCCTCTTCTCTCCCCTTATCCACTGCCCCTCGTCTCTCCCGATACACTCCCCCTTCTCTCCTCTGACAAACAGTTCCCCTCATCTCCGCACTCCTCTGACAAACACTCCCCCTCATCTCTCCTCTGACAAACACTCCCCCTTATCTCTCCTCTGACAAACACTCCCCCTCTTCTCTCCCTGAGTCACACTCACCCTCTTCTCTCCCCTGATCCACTCTCCCCATCTTCTCTCCCCTCATCCACACTCCGCCTCTCCCCGATTTACTCTCCGCCTTCTTTTCCCGATACACAATCTCTCTCATATCCACACTCCCCCTCTTCTGTCTCCTATCCATACTCTCCTCTCTCCACTTTTCTCTCTCCCCCTTCCCTTTCACCTTTCCTCCCTCCCTCCTGTCCTCCCCTCTCCCTGCTGTCCTCATTCTCCCTCCTGTTCTCCCCTCTCTCTCGTCTCCCTCTCACGTCCTCTTCTCCTCCTCTCTCTCGTGCTCCCCTTTCCCTCCTGTTTCCTCATCTCTCTCTCTCCCTCTCACGTCTACTTCTCTCTCTCTCTCCCTCTACTGTCCTCCCCTTTCTGTCGTAACCTACCATTTTTCCCTCCTGTCATCCCCTCTTCCTCCTGTCTTCTGTCTCCTCTCTCCCTCCTGTCTCTCACCTGTCTCCCTCTCACGTCTTTCTCTCTCCTGTGTGTCCTCTCCCTCCAGTCTTCCTCTCTCCCTCCTGTCTCCCTCTCACGTCTTTCCCTCTTCCTCCTGTCTTCCCCCTCCCCCCATTGCCTCCGGAAGGAGGGAGTGATTACGCTCACCCAGACTCTGGAGCAGGAGGCTCCAGCCTGTTACCCCCATCCTGGATCTCGGGGCCATCCACGATCAGACTTCAACCAGGACAGGCATGACTGTAGGCGGTGCCGGAGGGTGACCGGAGCCAGTTGGAGGAAGTTTGGGGAAGTTCTGGAGACTGTGACCCACACCGTTTCGTGGCAGCATCCACTCCCCGATCCCGCGCGCGTTTGCTGGCGGGCCCCTGGGGCCGGGCGCTCCCTCGCCTCCCACCGGCAGACCCCTTACTCTTTCCCTGAACGTCGTTCGTTTCTGCAGCTCGGAGAAGAGAAGTTTCGCTTCCTGCTTGCGGCCACGCCCCCTTGCCCAGCTGACAGCCAGCCAATCAGAGCGCGCAGCCTCGGTGGGGACCACTACTCCAGGCGGTGATGTTCGGCTGCGGTGACGTCAGTGTCAGGGGCAGTGAGACTCTACGACCCCATCCAATGGTAACGCAGCAGTGACATCACTGCGAGGCAAAGCTGCGGTGATGTCACAATCACAGATGCAGTGATGTCACTTAAAGGGGCAGCGCGGTGTTGCTCTTAAATTGGCAACTTCACATGGATATAATCTGTGATGTCTTTACACGTCATTATGGGGAAATGTCGCTTTAAGTCACTGGAAGGGTCCAGGGCTGAGAGGCCACTGTGAGCCGGACCTACCCCACCCCGGACCACCTCCACACCGCGGGCGCCCCCGGATTTCGGAGGCTGGAACTGCAACGTGACGGTTCCACCTGTTCGGAGGAGAGGGGTCAGGGCGGAGAGGGGTCAGGGCGGAGAGGGGTCAGGGCGGAGAGGGGTCAGGGCGGAGAGGGGTCAGGGCGGAGAGGGGTCAGGGCGGAGAGGGGTCAGGGCGGAGAGGGGTCAGGGCGGAGAGGGGTCAGGGCGGAGAGGGGTCAGGGCGGAGAGGGGTCAGGGCGGAGAGGGGTCAGGGCGGAGAGGGGTCAGGGCGGAGAGGGGTCAGGGCGGAGAGGGGTCAGGGCGGAGAGGGGTCAGGGGGGAGAGGGGTCAGGGGGGAGAGGGGTCAGGGGGGAGAGGGGTCAGGGGGAGAGGGGTCAGGGGGGAGAGGGGTCAGGGGGGAGAGGGGTCAGGGGGGAGAGGGGTCAGGGGGGAGAGGGGTCAGGGGGGAGAGGGGTCAGGGGGGAGAGGGGTCAGGGGGGAGAGGGGTCAGGGGGGAGAGGGTCAGGGGGGAGAGGGGTCAGGGGGGAGAGGGGTCAGGGGGGAGAGGGGTCAGGGGGGAGAGGGGTCAGGGGGGAGAGGGGTCAGGGGGGAGAGGGGTCAGGGGGAGAGGGGTCAGGGGGGAGAGGGGTCAGGGGGGAGAGGGGTCAGGGCGGAGAGGGGTCAGGGCGGAGAGGGGTCAGGGCGGAGAGGGGTCAGGGCGGAGAGGGGTCAGGGCGGAGAGGGGTCAGGGCGGAGAGGGGTCAGGGCGGAGAGGGGTCAGGGCGGAGAGGGGTCAGGGCGGAGAGGGGTCAGGGCGGAGAGGGGTCAGGGCGGAGAGGGGTCAGGGCGGAGAGGGGTCAGGGGCGGAGAGGGGTCAGGGCGGAGAGGGAGAGGTGGGACGGTGTCGGGGAGGGGTGGGTCAGGTGTCGGGGGAGGGGTAAGGCAGAGCTAGGTGTTGAGGGGAGGGGTGGGGCAGCAGGTTACGGGGAAGGGGAGGATGTTAGGAATAGGGAAGATGGGTGAGTGGGGTAAGGGGAGAGTTGGGTTCAGTGAGTGAAGCTGGGTTGGGGTGAGTGGAGGGTCAGTGTGTGAGAGGTTTGGTGGATCGGGGTGAGGGGTGGATCAGGAAGGTTTCAGGGTCAGGGGTGGGTCAGAGGGTGAAGGAGGATTGGTGAGTCAGGGGTGAAGGTAAGGGGAAAGGATTGGGTTAGGGAGTCAGGAGTGGGTCAGGATGCTAAGATGGGTGAGGGGTTGATGGTTGAGGTGGTCATTAAGGGTGAGAGGGGAACTGGAAACAATGAAAAGAACAACTTCATTGAGACAGGCCTCACTGATATATTATACATATTTACACTTGTAGACAGATCTCAGCCAATCAGAGCACAGCTGGACACACGGGCCATGTTGTATGTGCGTTGTAGGCTGGGAGGACTGAGTGGCACCATGTGGCATTGTGGGAATAGGTATGGAAGGCTGGGAGGACTGGCACCATGTGGCAGTGTGGGATGGGTACGAAGGCTGGGAGGACAGTGGCACAATGTGGCATTGTCGGATGGAGGTGGGAGAATGGGAGGTTGGTAATCCTTTGCTTCACCCCCACCCCCCACTTTATATCCTGTCTAGCCATCTGGGTCTGGGCTCTGTTGACACGGCGATGGGAGGACATCTCTCCCTTCGGACCGAGAACCATCCAAGATCATCCGTCTCCCTGTAACAGATCCAGAATTCTTTCAATAAACCTTCCAAGCATGGGGTAGATTCCTCACTGTGGAGATCCACACTACTCTTTCAACACACCTCTCACCAGTGCTGGGATCCCTCAATGAAGAGCACTTTCACTATGGAGTTCAGAGTATAAGGATTGGCACCATGAGTGGTGAGGAATGTTGTGGAAGAAAGACACCTCTGGGTATGGGGACTGACGGTGAATGGTGGGGAGTGTGGTAGAAGAGAGAAACTTCAGTGTACAGGGTGAGACAAGGTGAATGGTGGGGAGTCTTGAGGAAGAGAGATCTCAAGTGTACAGGGTGAGACAAGGTGAATGGTGGGGAGTGTTATAGAACTGAAAAAGCTTGGGGTACAGGGACTGACAAGGTGAATGGTGAGGAGTCTTGAGGAAGAGAGACCTCAGTGTACAGGGTGAGACAATGTGAATGGTGGGGGAGTCTTGAGGAAGATAAACCTCAATGTACAGGGTGAGACACGGTGAATGGTGGAAAATCTTGAGGAAGAGAGACCTCAGTGTACAGGGTGAGACAAGGTGAATGATGGGAAGTTGAGGAAGAGAGACCTCAGTGTACAGGGTGAGACAAGGTGAATGGTGGGGTCTTGAGGAAGAGAGACCTCAGTGTACAGGGTAAGACAAGGTGAATGGTGGGGAGTCTTGAGGAAGAGAGGCCTCAGTGTACAGGGTGAGACAAGGTGAATGGTGGAGAGTGTTGTAGAAGAGAGAGACCTCAGTGTACAGGGATAGACATGGTGAATGGTGGGGAGTCTTGTAGGAGACCTTGAGGTACGACAAATGACATGGTGAATAGTGGGGAATGTTGTAGAACTGAGAGACCTTGAAATATGAGGACTGACATGATGGACATTTCTCCTTGGAGCAAAGGCGGCTGAGAGGGGACCATCTGGAGCATTAATAAACACATGAGGGGTGTGGATGAGGTGGATGCTCATCATCTTTCTCCCTCCTGAGAGAGGGCAGAGGTCTAAAGTGAGAGGGGAGAGATTGAAAGAGGACCTGAGGGGCACCTTCTGTGCAGTGGGTGTGTGGAACGAGCTGCTGAAGGAAGGGGTTGAGGTAAGAACACTGACGCCGTTTGGATTGATGGATGGATGGAAATGTTGAGGAGGAAATGGAGGCTGGGCTGAGGTGAGGCTCGATCTTAGCAAACAAGCAAGGGAGGAAGGATCTTTAACCCCATCACTCACTTGGTAGATCCAGCCCCTTGGACCCCAAGCCCTGTCCCCAGATGCTGCCCCCGTCACTCACCGGGTCAGCCCCACCTATTGGGCACTGACCAGTCACTCACTGGATCAGGCCCTGTCCCTCGTAGCTTGTCCTCTCTCACAGGGTTGAGCCCTTCCCCTTGGACCTCGTCCCCTGTCACTCACTGGATCAGCCTCACCCACTGGATGCTGTCACTCACTGTGCCCCTTGGACATCCTGTCAGTTACCAGGTCGAGCCCCAGCCCTCACACCTCATCCCCTCCCTGTCACTCACTGGGTTGGCCAGGCCCCTTGGACCTCGTCCTTTGTCACTCATTGGGTCGGGACCAGCCCCTCAGACCACATCCTGTCACTCACTGGATCAAACCCTACCCCTTGGACCTCGTCCACTCCAGTCACTCACTGGGTCGGCCCCGGCCCTCAGACCCTGTCCTGTCACTCACTGGGTTAGGCCCCACCACTCAGACCCCATCCACTGTCACTCTCCGGGTTGAGCACGACCATTGGACCCCATCCCGTCACTCACCGGGTTGGGCCCCACCCTTTGGACCCAGTCTCCTGTCACTCACTGGGTCAGGCCCTACTCTTTGGGCCCAGTCCCCTGTCACTTACCAGGTCATTCCCGTCCATTGGACTCCGCCCATAATGCTCCACCTGTCGGACCCCATACTGTCACTCACCAGGCATGGGCCACCCCCGTCACACTGGCTAGGTCTCCGCCTCGAGGAACCCTGCCCCCATTATTCATATGTTCAGTCCCCAGTTCTCACATCAGCCCTGACCCTGGACATGGACGCATCCATGTCCCACAGACCCTGCTCTCCATCTCTTGGAACCTGCGCCGTCACTCACCAGATAGATCTGTGGCTGCTGACAACGTCCGACAGGCAAGGAGGGGCTTTTTGCGCAATGGGGGCTTCTCTCGCTGAGGTCCAGTGTCTGACCCTGGGGGGGGGGGAAGGTAGAAAGAGGGGTGGCAAAAAGAGACAGTTACCCTTTCTGTCCCTCTCACTGGTGACTCCTCTCTCTCCCCACTTGTCCGTCTCAGCTCTCTCCCCCCTGCCACTCTCTTTCTCATATGCCACTCCTCTCTCTCCCCTGTCCCTCTCTCCCCCCCCACCACTCTCTATTGAACTTACTCCTCAACCATCCAGAGAGTTAACCCCTCACATACTCAGTGAAAATTCCTCACACAATGCAGTAAAATTACTCTTTGCACACCCAGCTGATTAACCCCTTGCACATAAAGCAAATTAACCCAATGCATACCATGGAGGGTTATCCTGCCTACATCCTGTGAACTAACACTACATGCAGGCAAATATCCTATCTTATATCCCCCATATAACTAATCAATTTGTTCCTCATATACCTGTGCATAAACCTCTTGTACACAAAGCTAAACAGCCACTTCCAACCATTGAGGGTATTAAACCCTGCATCCACAGGTAAGGAATGCTCTCTCTCTCCTAGATACAGGCAGCTTGTACCCCTATCAGAGGGGGATTAGATTGGATTAGCCAATCGAGTTCAACAGTTGAAGACAAAGAGGGGAGCAGTCATCATCGAAGTGGGCTGAGTCAGAGTGCTAAGGCTTTGGCTCAACGGGCTTTGGCGAGAACAGATAAGAGACGAGGAACAGTCAGAGCTGAAGTCAGAAAGGGCCACCCTATTCGAGGAACAAAAAGGATTCAGCAGGTAGACACAGGTAAGGGGAGGTTTCTTTCAATATAGATTTTGTTCCTCTAGTCATTGTCAGTGGGGATAGCAGCCAAGGCAGGGGATGCTCCTCTTGCAAAATGTAGGTCAACAGGGAAGCCAGCAGTATCCCTGACGACTTCATCTGTGAGGAGTGCATCCAGCTGCAGCTCCTAACATATTGGACCATTTGGGAGGCAGAGGGGAGTGATAGACAGGAGTTAAAGGAATACTATCACATTTAGGAGGCAGGAGGAGGGTGACAGGAAAGGGAAAGGGAACAGGCAAGTAGTGCAGGGCACCCCTGTGGCCATAGCCCCCAATAACAAATATACCATTTGGATACTGTTGGGGGTGACGACCTATCAGGGACAAACCACGGAGATCAGGTCTCTGGCACAGAGTCTGCTAAGAAGGGAAGGGAGGAGAAGAGGCAAGCTGTAATGATAGGGGATTCCATAGTTAAGGGGACAGAAGAGGCTCTATGGAAGAAATCGAGTATTCTGGAGGGTATGTTGCCTCCCTGGTGCCAGGATCGGAGATATCTCAGATCAAGTTCATGGCATTCTCAGGAAGGAGGGTGAGCAGCCAGATGTTGTGGTCCATGTCGGGAGCAATAACGTGGGTAGGAAGGGTGAGGAGGTCATCCAAGGAGAGTCAGGGAGTTACTCACTAGGCTGAAGGACAGGAACTCCAGGGTGTGATCTCAGGATTGCTACCCGTGCCACATGCTAATGAGATTAGAAATAGGAGGATAATGCAGCTTAACACACAGCTAAAGACGTGGTGCAGGAGGGAGGGCTTCAGGTTTCTGGATTATTGGGCTCTTTCCCAGGGAAGGTGGGACCTGTTCTGACGGGATGGATTGCATCTGAACTGAAAGGGGACTAATATGATTTTCTAGTGCTGCTCTGGTGGGTTTAAACTAGATTTGCAGGGGGAGGAGAACCAGAGTGCCAGAGCAAATAGAAGAGTGGAGGAGGTAAAAGATGATGTTGCATGCACTGTTAGAAGTCAGCAGTTTGAATGTAGTGGAAATGTACTCAGGTGCATCTATTTCAATGTAAGGAGTATTGCTGGAAAGGGAAATGAGCTTAGAGTGTGGATTGGCATGTGGAATTATGACATTGTGGCCATTAGTGAAACTTGGTTGCAGAGGAGTCAGGACTGGGAGCTCAATGTGCTGTGCTTCTGTTGCTTTAGACAGAGGGTGGGGGATGAAGGGGGGAGGGGAGGCTTTGCTCAGACAGGACAGACCAAAGGGCTTATCTACTAGGCTATATGGGTGGAGCTGAGGAACGGGAAAGGTATGACCACACTCATGAGGTTGTATTATTGACCACTCAATAGTCAATGAGAATTGGAGAAGCAAATCTGTAGCAAGATAGCAGACAGCTGCAGGAAACATAAGGTTGTGATAGTAGGAGATTTTAACTTTCCTCATATTGACTGGGATTCCCATATTGTAAAAGGGCTGGATGATTTAGAGTTTATCAAATGGATCCAGGAAAGTTTTATAAATCAATATATAGGTCCCAGCTCAAGACAGTGCAAGACTGGATCTCCTATTAGGGAACGAGAAAGGATGGGTGACTGAAGTATGCACAGGGGAACATTTTGGGTCTGGTGATCAAAATGCCATTAATTTCAAGTTAATTATGGAGAAAGAGAGGTCTGGCCCTCAGTTTGAGATTCAAAATTGGAGAAAGGCCAATTTTGAGGATCTAGAATGCGTGGACAAGGATGTACGAGGTAAAGTGGAGGACCTTCAAAGGTGAAATCTTGAGAGTACAGAGTTTGTATATTCCTGTCAGGATCAAAGGCAAGGTTAGAAGGCAGAAGGAATCTTTGTTTTCAAGGGATATTGGGGATCTGGTTCAGAAGAAGAGAGAGGTGTATAGCAGGTAGAGGCAATGTGGAGCAAATGAGGTACTTGAGTATAAAAATTGCAAGAAAAACCTTGAGAAGGCTAAAAGACACGAGGTTACTTTGGCAGACAATGTGAAAGAAAATCCTAAGGGTTTCTACAGGTATATTAAGAGCAAAAGGATAGTAAGGGACAAAATTGGTCACCTTGAAGATCAGAATGGTCGACTTTTGTTGAGCCAGAAGTGATGGGGGAGATCTTAAATGTCACTTTTCTTGAGTATTCACTCAGGAAAAGGCACAGAGTCGTAGGAAGTAAGGAAAACAAGCAATGAGGTCATGGAACCTATACAGATTAAAGAGGAGGAAATGTTTGTTCTCTTAAAGCAAATAAGGGTGGATAAATCCCCAGGGTCTGACAGGATATTCCCTTGGACCATTAGGGAGGCTAGTGCAGAAATTGCAGGGGCTCTGGCAGAAATATTTAAAATGTAGCCACGGGTGTGGTGCTAGAGGATTGGAGGGTAGCTCACTTTGTTCTGTTGTTTAAAAAAAAGGCTTCAAAAGTAACCCTGGAAATTATAGGCTTGTGAGCCTAATGTCAGTAATAGGTATATTATTGGAAGGTGTTCTAAGATCTCGTATGTACGTATTTGAGTAGCCAGGGACTAATTTATGACTAGTCAACATGGCTTTGTGCATGGTAGATCGTGTTTAACTAATCTTATAAAGCTTTTCAAGGAAGTTACCAGGAAAGTTGATGAAGGAAAGGCTGTGGATATTGTCTACATGGACTTTAGTAAGCCCTTTGACAAGGTCCCACATGAGATGTTAGTCAAGAAAGTTCATACACTAGGTATTCATGGTGAAGTATGTGAACTGGATGAACTGGCTGGACGGGAGAAGCCAGAGAGTAGTGATGTGCTTCAAGGATTTATTGTTTGTCATCTATATCAGTGATCTGGATGATAATGTGATGGATCAGCAGGTTTGCAGATGACACTAAGATTGGAGGTGTTGTAGACAGTGAAGGTTTTCAAAGCTTGCACAGGAATCAGGACTAGCTGAAAAAATGGTCTGAAAAATGGCAGATGGAATTTATTGCAGATAAGCGTGATGTGTTGTATTTTGGAAGGACAAACTAAGAAAGGACATGCACAGTAAATGGTTGGGCACTGAGGAGTGCAGTGGAACAGAGGGAGCTGGGAATACAGATACATAATTCCCTGAAAGTGATCAGGTGGATAGGGTTGTAAAGAGAATTTTTGGCATATTGGCCTTCATAAATCAAAATACAGATTATAGGAGCTGGATTGTCATGTTAAAGTTGTCTAAGACATTGGTGAGACCAAATTTGGAGTATTGAGAGCGACTTTGGTCATCTAACTACAGGAAAGATATCAACAAGATAGAAAGAGAGCAGAGAAGATTTACTAGGATGTTGCCTGGACTTCAGGAACTGAGTTACAGGGAACGGTTAAGCAGGTTAGGACTTTATTCCCTGGAGCATAGAAGAAGGAGGGGAGATCTGACAGAAGTATTTAAAATTATGAGGGGCATAGATAAACAGTAGATAGGCTTTTTCCACCGAGGTAGGTGAAATACAAACCAGAGGATAAGGGTTAAAGGTAGAGGTTACATTACTGTCACTTAATACTACATTTAAAGAATTTCATGTATGTTACATTCTAACTTTTGTCTACAGTAAGGCAGACAGAGAGTCACCATTTTGTCCAGTGCCTCTCTCACAAGGCTTCCTCAGGTGGAATCTCCACTAAGAATGCGCCTGAAGAAGAGGAAGCGGCCCTTTGACTTGCCATTCAGGTGGCAGCGCTAAAAGCACAGCGGAATGCGCATCTGAGCGCACTCCGGCTCCTGTCCCTTGGGTTGTCAGATATGGATGGCTGGCTATAAGAGCTGGGACAGTCAGCGTGGGCTGTCCCCACACTGGGGACATGGGATGTCCCCACACTGATCGCTCTGTCCCCCGGCAGGGGAGTAGGGGGCTGGAGCGGCCGGCGGTGTTGTGGGGGGTTGAAGGGGCCAGCGGGGTTGTGGGGGGCTGGAGCGGCTGGTGGGGTAGTGGGGGGCTGGAGCAGCCGGCGGGGTTGTGGGGGGCTGGAGCGGCCGGCGGGGGAGAAGGGATGTATCAGAGGGGATTAACCCCCCTCTCCCAGTTACAAATAGTCTGATTCCCCTATCAGAGGGGATTAACCCTCTGTCCCAATTACAAGCCATCCATTCCCCTATTGGACTGGGATTAACCCTCTGTCCCAGTTACAGGCAACCTGCTCCCCTCTTGGAGGGGAATTAACACTCTTTGTTTCAGACATGGAGAAGATTAATCTTACTTTGCACACACTGCTCTAACTCCCTCCTTTCCAGTGGAAGTGCTACAGTTGTTCCGATCCCTGAGGAGGTTGGTATTGGCTTATTTCGCTGAGGCTTCACAGGAGGTTTCCTGGTCTGTGTTGGCTCTGTGGAGTATTTAACATCACGAATGCAAAAAAGAGTCAGAGGAAGTTACAGAAAAAGAGGAGGACAGAGGAGGTTTACAGATACAAGGAGGGGTATTGGGGCCCAGAGGGAGTTACAGAGAGTGAGTGGTGTGGGAGTGGAGGAGGTTACAGACACAGAGGGGTAAGGAGACTTGCGCGGGCGCCGGGGGGCGGGTGGGGGTTGTGGTTACAGAGACAGGGAAGGGTGGGGGGTTGGTTACAGAGACAGGGAAGGGGGGCTGGTGGTGGTTACAGAGACAGGGAAGGGTGGGGGGTTACAGAGACAGGGAAGGGGGATGGTGGTGGTTACAGAGACAGGGAAGGGTGGGGGGTTACAGAGACAGGGAAGGGTGGGGGGTTGGTTACAGAGACAGGGAAGGGGGGCTGGTGGTGGTTACAGAGACAGGGAAGGGTGGGGGGTTACAGAGACAGGGAAGGGGGATGGTGGTGGTTACAGAGACAGGGAAGGGTGGGGGATTACAGAGACAGGGTAGGGTGGGGGGTTGGTTACAGAGACAGGGAAGGGGGGTTGGGGAGGGTGGTTACAGAGACAGGGAAGGGGGGAGGGTTAGAGACGGAAGGGGGGTGGGGAGGGTGGTTAGAGAGACAGGGAAGGGGGGAGGGCTACAGAGACAGGGAAGGGGGTGGGGAGGGTGGTTACAAAGACAGGGAAGGGTGGGGGGGGAATGTCTTTGTCTGGGCCAAGTTCCTCACCTGGGACAGTGTTCCTCTGCCACCCCTCCCCTCTCTCTTGAGTATTATCACTAATGACTGGAGGAGGGGCATTCACTCTCTCCTCCTCATCCTCAGGCAGTTTGGATTTGACCCTGAACCCCTCTTCCTGGGGTCTCACAATCACCTTATTGTGGGCCTGACGAGGGAGAGAGAGAGAGAGAGAGAGAGAGAGAATTAAACATCTGGGGTCAGTGAGGGTCTGCCCTACATCCTGTTCAAATCACCTCTGCCTCTTCCCTCTCCCCTTTCTCTCTTGTCCCCCCTTTCTCTCCCCATCTCTCCCAGATTTCTCCCCTCTCCTCTGCACCTCTCTTCCCAAATCCTCTCCCTTTTCTCTCTCTCACCCCAACTTTCTCTCACCCTATCTCTCACATCAATACATCTCTCTCACTCCCTCTCTTCTCCTCCCTCTCATTGTCTGTCCTCTCTCTTACTCACTCCCCTTCCTCTCCCCTTTCCCCTTCTCCCCCTTTCTTTCCCCCTCACCTCTCTCCACACCCTCCCCTCACTCAGCCCCCTCCAACTCTCTCTCCCATCTCCCAACCTCCCTCTGTCAAACCCTCTCACTCCATTTTATGTCCCCACCCAGCACTCCGCTCTCTCTTCGCCCCCGGCCACCCCACCTGCTCTCTCCTTCCTGTACGTGCTGGAGGAGATGGTGGTGGATGCTTGCTCTCCCTGCCTGCCAGCAGACTCCCCGATGGCACTTCCTGGGCTGAGTTCTCCAGCTCCCTATCCTGACATCTGCACTCTTCTGTCTTGCGTTCCGTGCCCATAGAGTGCTCAGGAGCTCCTACAGGAGACAGAAAATTAGTAATTCATGTCCAGGTGGTGGTGCTGGGGGGAGAAAAAGAGAGAGTGAATGTGGGGGGGGGGGGAGGAAGAGAGAGTGATGAGAAAGGGAAGAGAAAGAAAAGGGGGAGAGAAATGGTTAGAAAGTGAGGCGGAAGTGATGGTGGAAGGGGGAGAGATGGGAGAGAGAAGGGGGTGAAAGGGATAGAACACTGAATAGAGGGGGTGTGGAAGAGGAAGAGGGGATATAAAGAGGTGAGAAGGGGAAAAAAGAGTGAAGGAGAGAAAATTGGGGGGAGGGAATGAGCAAAGGGAGAGGGAAAGAGTGAGGGGTGGGGAGAAGAGGGGAAGAAAGGAAGGTAGAGGGGAGAGGGGATAGGAGAAATGGAAAAGAAGGGGAGAGACAAAATGGTGTGACAGAGAAGAGAAGGGGGAAGAGGGAAATGAAGGGAGAGAGGCAGAGTTGCATAGAAAGATGAGGTGTAAGGGGGAGAGAGTGGAGGGAGAGAGGGGCTGGGATAGAAGGGGAGTGAGTGGAGGGAGAGGGGGTGGGATAGAAGGGGAGAGAGTGGAGGGAGAGCGGGAGTGGGATAGAAGGGGAGAGAGTGGAGGGAGAGAGGGAGTGGGTTGAAAGGGGAGAGGGGTAGACGGGGAGTGAGAGGAAGGAGGAGAAGGAGTAAGAGAGAGAAGAGGCAGAGAGAAAGAAGTGGGGAGAGAGGGGGAAGAGAAAAGGGGAGAGGAAGGGGAGGCAAGAGAGAGAGGGGAATAGGAAATGAGAGGAGAGAGAGAAAAGGGAACAGGGGAAATGAGGTAGGGGGAAGGGGAGGGAGGGAGGTAGAGATGGTGAATGAGACCTGAGGGAGAGGGGAGCGTTAGGTAGAGAGAGACACGAGAGAGTTGCAAGAGAGAGGCAAGGGAGAGAGAGAGTGGGGGAAAGAGGATGGCAGTGAGGGGAAGAGAAGGGAGGAAGAGAGAAAGTGGAGAGAAGGGGTGGTGGGGAGAGAGAGGAGGGAGATGGGTGCAAGAGTGGAGGGAGAATTGGGGAGAGAGGAGGAAGAAATGGCTAAGAGGTGGGAGAGAGGGGTTGATAGGAGATTTGGTGGAGTAAGAGGGAGGGAGAGTGGGAGTAGGTGAGAGAGGGCGAGGGGTATGGAGAGAGATTGGAAGGGAGAGGGGACAGAGAGGAGAGATGGGGACAAGATGGCTGAGAGAAGGGCAGAGAGAGAAAGAAGGGTAGAGGGAGGGGGAGAGATTAGTGGCAGTAAGGAGGAGTGAGCTTAAGAGAGAAGGGGGAGAGGAAAAGAGGGAGTGACAGGGGCTTTAAGGAGGGGAATAGAGAGGGAGGAATGATGGAGGGAGTGTAGATGGAGTGGAGAGATGGGGACAGAGAGGGGAGGGGAGGAGGAGAGAGATGTGGAGAGAGGAGGAGGGAGACAGGGGGATAGAGGCTTGGAGATGTGTGCAGAGTTGTGATGACGGGTTAGTTGAATGTTCCCACCTCTGTCCTGAAGACTCTTGCGTTCCTGTCTGCTATTCCAACCTGCCTTGACCTGCTGTAGCAGTGGTGGGGGGGAATGGGAAGGGGGCTTTGCCAGCTGGGCTCGGGAGTCTCCTCTTTTCTCTGGAGGGCAGAGGGAAGAAATGGAGTTATCCGATTCACAAACCAGAACCCCCAACCACCCACCCCCCCCCCTCCCCACTACCATCAAACCCAGTATCCGTGTATGACTTCACAGCATATCGGCATAGGTGAAAGCCACTTTGGCCTCAACCTCCTGTTAATTACATCTGGATTTGGGCTTTGTTAAAATCGCTGTTGACAGGGAGAGTCTTGGCAAGGAAGATGCTGACATCAATGGACATCTGGGTGACAGCAACATGGAGAACTGTTTCTGGGCAGATTCTGAGCTTGCTCCCCTGTTCCACACCCCCTCAGTACCCTCCCCCTTCTCCTTTTCTTTTAAACATACAAACTTTATTTAAAACTTCATTGCAAGACACAAAACGCACACTGAGCTACAACTAAAAGCCTCTATTAACATATGGCAAAAAACTGTGAGAAGTGGTAATTGCTACTGCCTCTCTATTACATAGTATTTCACATCAAATTAAAACACGATTTTCATCACCAACCACACACAATCCCCTTGCTGCCCACAGTTCCCAGAACTCAGCCACCGTCCCCTTGGATACCGTGTGCTCCCACTCCAACACCACATGGGATCGTATGTAACCCTGAAAGAGGAGCAGGCAGTCAGCTCGCCCCACACCCTCGACTGCCAACTGCCTCGACCTTTGAATAGCCATCTTGACCAGGCCCAACAGCAACCCCACATGGAGATCCTTTGAACACCCTTCCTCTGTAGTGGGCAGCCGCAGATCAGGAGCGTGGGGCTGAAGTGCAGCCAGAACTTTGGAAGCGGCCCCTTCAGGTAGGGGAAATGCAGCTGCAATGTCACACACTCCACAAAGATGTGGCCGCAGAAGTGACAGACAACCAGTGTGTTGGTGAAACCCTCCCCACCCACCCCCCACTTCTCCTGACTCAGTGATCCCCTTGACCCAGAGCTCCCCAACATCCAGAACATTCTCCCCCCACTTCCCCTGAGATGGTGACCCCTCAACGACATCCAAAATGTCTCCCCACTTTGCAGTCCTGTCAGACACATGAGGTCGCACTGCATCCACAGGGAGTAAAGAGCACCCAACATTTCGAGCTTCAGTCCTTCATTAGGCAACAGCACAAATAGCCAGGCACCTGAATAAAAAGGTGGAGGGAGGATGAGGGCAAAGAGGGAGGTGAGGAGGTGGAGGGAGGGGCAGACTAACAGGTAGGATATGGGTGGGAAGGTGGAGAGGGCAACCCTCAGAGGAGAGGGAATGAAGTGGATGTGTCTGCCTTTGGCCTCATGAACTGCCAAGCTGAAACCACGCGCAAATTGGAGGAACAACAGCAGATATTCCATCTGGGCCCTCTCCAGCTGGACGGCATTGACATCTACTCCACTTTCCATTAACCCTCTCCCCGACCTCTCTTTCCCTGCCCCTCTGTCTTATTTCCTTGAGCTCCCCACCCCGTTTCCTCTCTCCTATTAGGGAGCTACCCTCTCCCTATCACTTCTCAGCTTCTGCCCTTCCATCTGCATCCACCTGTGACCCCTTATCTGTTGCCCTCTACTCCCCCCTGCCCCTTCCTCCTCTCACCTTTGTTTAAGAGGCTTGGCTGGTTTTGCTTGTACCTGACGAGTGGTTCAGGCCCAAATGATTGGTTACCCTTTACTTGCTATGAATGCTACATGGACCTGCTTGGTTTCTCCATCACATTTAAACATAGAACATAGAAATCTACTGCACATTAAAGGCCTTTTGCCCCACAATGTGGCAGCTGCCAAGAATTTTCCATCTGCATACCCCTCTATTTTTCTCACTTTCATGTACCTATCTGATAGTCTCTTAAAAGATCCTATTAAGAAATGTGATGAACAGTTTCTGCCTGAAAGGATGACCAGTCTTTTCCTCTCACAGATGCTGCTTGACCTGCAGAATTTCTCCAGCACATTTGTGTGCTACGCTGGATCCTGGTGACTACAAACTTTCCTGTTCACTTTCGGTGCTGGGAGAGAGCTCTGAAGAGATCTCTCATCCTGCTCAATGGCAGTGAGGGACTCCCTGGTCTCTGCTGTCCTCCTTCATCTGTTCTCCCCTCCTGACCCTCCTGTCCTCTCCTGCCCAGGACTCGGTCCATCCCCCTGCAGTGTGGAGACTTGGTACGCCCTCCCCTCCCACCTGGGGACTCAGTACATCCCCTCTCCTGTCTGGGGACTTGGACCACCCCTCCCCACCCCATCATGTTCCTTTGGGAGGTTTATGATGAGATCACTCTCGTCCTCCTCCATCCCAGTGATGGTCACCCCAGTCTCTGCCGCTCAAGGCACACAGAAGGGAGCAAACATGAGCAGGTCCAGCCCACACTCCAATCTATCAGCCACTGTAGACATCAATATGAGGCGCTGCCTCAAGAAGGCAGCCAATGTGGAAGGAGTCACATGATGGAGTAGAGGCCGGTAGGGTAAAACCAGCCCTCTCCAGAATAGAAGAAAAAAATTAAGAAAAGACAAAGTTCAAAAAATATAAAACATAAAGGATAAAGTTGCAGAGAAGAGAAAGAAGATGGCACCTAAGAAGGAAAAAGTAAAAACAACAGGAAAAAAAGAAGAAAAGACATTGGAAAAGAAAGGAGAAGGCCTTACCTGCATGAAGGAACAGGGAGCCGTAGTGGAGAAGAGCACCCTATCTCCAAGGTTGGTGTCAGCCCTGTAGAGTCACGACCCCCTGACCGCTGGACTGCAAAAATAACTCTCTGAGCCAAACAAAAGTGCGCAACTGCACATGCGCGAGGAGTCACGCATGAGCAGTGTGCAATCTAAGGTAAAGGAAAACACTGACAGGAGGGGGGCTCAGCCGAGGAGCGGGCAACCATGGCATGACCAACTGAAGGACACCCAACACCAGGGCTCTCAGCTGGAAGATGAGGAAAGCGGCAGGAGAGGGAGCGAAGTACAAGGTGAGAAAGAAAGTCGATGGGGTGAATGGCAAGAGGAGCAGCAGCAGGAGGCTTGACAGATGAGGAGCTCAGAAGGAGAGGACCAACAGCAAGAGGCCAAGCAAGAAGAGGTCCGAAAAAGTGAGCAAGCAACTCATCAGAAAAATCAGAAGAGACAGAGATACAAAGAAGAGAAGAAGAAGACACAAACACAGGTACAGACACAGATGAAGAGGAAGAAGAAGACCAAGATCTTCACAGAGAAATAGAAGGTAAAACAGATGGACAGAATATAGATAAAGTCTTTTTTGAAGAACAAATGAGAGCATTAAAAGAATGGTTGTCATTAGAATTTAGTGCAATTAAAAGAAAAATGAAAAGAGCAGAAGATAAAATGCAAAGATTAGAACTAGTCATGACAGAAATAGAAAAAAAGAGTAGAAAATATGGAAGAACGAGAAACGGCTGTAGAAATGGAAGTAAACGACTTAAGAGGAAAATTGGAAGAAAGTGATTAAAAAATTAAAGAGACACAAGAGTTAAACTCAGAAAATTGATATGTTGGAAAATTATAGTAGGCGAATCAACATAAAGATAGTGGGCCTAAAGGAAGATGAAGAAGGCACAGATATGAAGGAATTTATAAAAGAATGGATCCCAAAGGTCCTGGAAATGACAGAAATGCAGGAAGGAATGGAAATAGAAAGGGCACACAGAACACTAGCTCCAAAACCACAGATACATCAAAAACCAAGATCCATTTTAGTAAAATTTTTGAGATTATACGACAAGAGAAAATATACTGGAGCGGGCAAGGAATAAAATTAGAGAAGACAATAAACCATTGGAATACAAGGGTCAAAAAATATTTTTTTACCCAGACATAAGTTTTGAACTCTGAAAGAAGAGGAAGGAGTTTAATACAGCAAAATTGATCCTATGGAAAAAAGTTTATAAATTCATGTTAAGACATCCAGCTATGCTTAAAATATTTATCCATGGTGAGCAAAACAGACTGTTCTCGGATCCGGAGGAAGCACAAGAACTTGCAGAACGCTTGCAGGACAGAAGGAGAGATGAAGAGATGTAATAAGAATGAAGAATGGTGATAAAGTATATATAAAGATGTAAAAACAATGTATATGTAAAGAACTAAAGAAGGGAAAGAGAAGGGAAGGAAGAAGTAAGGGGAAAAAAGGGAGAACTTTGTTATATGTGTAAAAAAAAGTGTTTTCGGTGGGGGGGAGAGAGAGGAGAGAGAATAACCGTCAATGGGAAATCAATTGATGTTTGCGAGCAGGATCGCAATCCAAATGGAAAGGGGAGTTGTGGTTGCCCGGCAAGGGATAAGGGGCAACTCAGAGAGGGGGGGGGGGTATTTGGGGTTAAGGTAATATTGGATATGGGAGTTGTTGGAGTATTTTATGTTTTAAATGTGTTGTCATACATTGAGTTTAAAAAGGGAAAACTGAGAGATGAAAAGGGGGATGGTGGTGTTGAGGAAGTGGAAATGAGGTGTAAACAGGATGTGAGATGGCCACGTTGAACTATATGACTATAAACAATAATGGAATACATAACCAAATTAAAAGGAAGAGGCTATTAAATGTACTAAAAAAATAGATATAGCATTTGTGCAGGAAACGCATCTAAATGAAGTGGAACAAAACAAATTAAAGAGAGACTGGGTAGGACACGTAGCGGCAGCATCATATAATTCAAAAGCTAGAGGTGTAGCTACATTAATTAATAAAAATGTAAAATCAGTATAGAGGAGGAAATAATAGATCCAGCAGGGAGGTATGTAATGATAAAGTGTCAGATATATTCAGAATTTTGGAATTTGCTCAATATATGAGGAGGATCAAAAGTTTATACAGGATATTTTTTGAAGATTGTAGATACACAAGGAAATATATTGATAGGAGGGGATTTTAACCTTAATTTGGATCCAATGTTGGATAAAACTGGACAAAAGACAAGTAAAAAGAATAAAGTGGCCAAATTTATGGTTAAATCAATGCAGGAAATGAAACTTATGGATATATGGAGGAGACAGCACCCAAGAGAGAAGGAATACTCATATTATTCAAGTAGGCATAAAACATACTCAAGGATTGATATGTTTTTGTTGTCGGCCCATATTCAACAGAGAGTTAGGAAAACTGAATATAAAGCTAGATTACCATCTGATCATTCTCCCCTGTTATTAGCAATAGAACTGGAGGACATCCCACCAAGAACATATAGATGGAGGTTAAACTTCATGCTACTTAAAAGGCAAGAATTAAGAGAGTTTATTGAACATCAAATTAAAACATATTTTGAAATAAATACGGAATCAGTGAAAGACAAATTTATATTATGGGACACAATGAAAGCCTTCATTAGAGAGCAAGTAATAAGTTATGAAACTAAGATGAAAAAGGACTACAATTGGGAAATAGAGCAGTTAGAAAGGGAGATAGTAAGTACAGAAAAGGAATTAGTAAAAAGGGATGATATAACGAAAAGGAAAGAATTGGCGGACAAAAAAATAAAATACAAAACATTACAAACGTACAAGTGGAGAAGAACATCATGAAAATAAAGCAATAGTATTATGAACTGGGGAAAAAAACATAAAATATTAGCTTGGCAACTTACAACAGAACAAGCTAAAAGAACTGTATGGGCATCAAGGAAAAAGGACAAACAAATTACATATAACCCAATAGAGATTAATGAGTACTTTAAGGAATTTTGTGAACAATTATACCAAACTGTGAATGAGGAGGAAAATGATAAAATAGAAGAGTTTATAGCTATAATTGAAATGCCGAAATTGCAAGAAGAGGAACAAAACAAACTGATAAAACCATTTGAAATAGAGGAAGTATAGGATATATTAAAAAAGTTGACGAACAATAAAACGCCTGAAGAGGATGGATTCCCAATAGAATTCTATAAAACATTTAAAGAGTTATTAATTCCTCCTCTCCTGGAAGTAATGAACCAGATAGAAGAAACACGAAATTTGCCAGATTCATGTAAGACAGCAATAATTACAGTAATACCAAAGATGGGGAAGGATCCATTAACACCAGCATCATATAGACCAATATCTCTTCTTAATTCAGATTATAAGATCATAGCAAAATTATTAGCATACAGATTGGTCGATTGTGTACCAGAAATAGTAAAACAAGATCAAACTGGATTCATTAAGAAAAGATGAACAGCAGATAATGTCTGTAAACTTATTCATCTAATTCATGCAGTTCAAGGAAATAAGAAGCCAACAGTGGCTGTTGCTTTAGATGCAGAAAAAGCCTTTGACAGAGTAGAATGGAATTATTTATTTAAAGTATTACAGAGGTTCAATCTACCAGAAAAATATATTAATTGGATTAAAGCATTATATAATGGACAATTGGTGAAGGTAACAGTAAATGGATATGTATTGAACCAATTCAAATTAAGTTGGTCAACCAGACAGGGATGTCCATTATCCCCCTCATTGTTCACTTTAGCAATAGAACCATTGGCAGAACTGAGAAGAACAGAAAATAAAATAAAAGGGATAAAAATAAAAGAGAAAGAGTATAAAATCAGTTTATTTGCAGATGACATTATAGTATACTTAACAGAACTAGAAATATCAATAAAAGAATTACATAAGAAATTGAAGGAGTATGAAGAAATATCGGGGTACAAGATTAATGCAAATAAAAGTGAAGTGATGCCAATGAGTAACGTGGATTATACAGAATTTTAAAAAGAATTTCCATTTAAATGGCAAACACAAGAAATCCGATACCTCGGTATTAGGTTAGATAATAACTTAAGCCACCTGTACAAACTAAATTATCAGCCACTAATAAAGAAATTGCAGGAAGCTTAGAACATTGGAAAGAATTACCGCTAACGTTGATAGGGAGTGTAAATTGCATTCCCAAGGATACAATACTTATTTCAATCATTGCCAGTTCCCTTAACAGAGAAATTGTTTAATGAACTAAAGAGAATAATAAGGAAATTCTTGTGGAAAGGGGGGGAAACCGAGGATAGCGTTGGATAAATTAACAGAGAAGTACAACCAAGGTGGTTTGCAGTTACCAAACTTAAAAAATTATTATAGAGCAGCACAATTAAGGTATTTATCAGATTTTTACCAGACAAGGGAAAAAGCAGACTGGACTAAAATAGAACTAGATAAAATAAGGGAGAAGGTACTGGAACATATACTTTATAAGTGGGATGGAAAGCTGGTGCAATATAAAAGCTCACGTATTGCATCATTTACTTAATATATGGAAGAAGATCCACTTAGAAAGGAAAAAAACGAATTACCAAATACCAAAATTGTTATTGACACAAAACCCACTAATCCCTTTTACAATAGATAAACTTTCCTTTAGAGAATGGGATAGAAAAGGAATCAAAAGAATAAAAAATTGTTTTTTGGGAAATAATTTATTAACATTTGAACAGTTGAAGTACAAATATGGAATAACTCATGGTACAATGTTTGCATATCATCAACTGAAAGCTTGGGGGAGTCACGTGATGGAGTAGTGGCCGGACGGTGAACTCCAGCCCTCTCCAGAAAAGTCGGGAAAAACAAAGAAAAACACAAAGGCACAGAAATAAAAGTTACAGAAAAGTGAGTATAAAGGTGGAAAGAAGATGGCGACAAAAAAAGAAAAATCGAAACCAACGGTAAGAGAGGAAGAGAAGACAAAGGAGGAAAAAGGTGAAGGCCTTACCTGTCCGAAGAGGCCCGCTGCGGAGAGAGAAACCCGCTCCCTCAGGTCGGTAAATAATGGACTACAAAAATGGCTCGCAGAGCCGAGTAAAAGTGCGCAACCGCGCATGCGTGATGCGAATGAAAAAAAACACACCGACGGGAGGGGGGACCAGCTGGGGAGTCGACCTCCACAGCCGGCAACGACAGCTGCAGAACACCTGCAGCAAGAAGAGACCACAGAAGACAATAGAAACAAGAAAGAAGAGGAGGAAAGGGCACCAAAGAAACAACAGATGGCCAACCCAGAGGAAGAAGAAGAGGAAGAGGAAGAGTACAGGGAAATAGAAGAAGAAAAGAAAGGCAAGGTAAAGAATATACTTGCTCTTATTAAAGGATACATGGAGTCATTTAAAGAATGGCAAACACAGGAATTTAAGGATTTAAGAAAAAGAATAAACAACACAGAAGAGAAAATAAATAAAATGGAGATGACCTTAACAGAAATGGGAAAGAAAATGGACAAGATGGAAGAGCGGGCAGTAGCAGCAGAAATGGAGGTAGAAGACTTAAAAAAGAAATTGGAGAAATCTAATAAAAAAACTAAAGAAACACAAGAACTACTAGCTCAAAAAATAGATACAATGGAAAACCATAACAGAAGAAATAACATAAAGATAGTGGGCCTTAAGGAAGATGAAGAAGGCAAGAATATGAGGGAGTTTATAAAAGAGTGGATCCCTAAGACCCTAGGATGTCCAAAACTACAGCATGAAATGGAAATAGAAAGGGCACATAGAGTATTGGCCTCTAAACCACAACCACAACAAAAACCAAGATCTATTGTAGTAAAATTCCTAAGATATACTACAAGAGAAAAGGTACTGGAGAAGACAATGGAAAAAGTAAGAGAGGGCAACAAACCACTGGAGTATAAAGGGCAAAAAATCTTCATTTATCCAGATATAAGTTTTGAACTCCTAAAGAAGAGAAAAGAGTTCAATACAGCAAAGGCGATTTTATGGAAGAAAGGGTATAAATTTATACTAAAGCATCCAGCGGTATTGAAAATATTTATTCCAGGACAACAAAACAGACTATTCTCGGATCCAGAGGAAGCACGAAAATTTGCAGAACAATTACAAAAATAGACTGAGGGAGGAAGACGGGTAATGAGAGTTAAAATGATCACGATTGATATGGATGTGGGTAAAGACAAAAATAGACTGAGGGATGAAGACGGGTAATGAGAGTAAAAATGATCACGATTGATATGTATGCGGGTAAAGAGGTATAAGAGTGAATAGAGACAATGAGCATACATAAATGTATCTGTACTTAGAGGAAAATATAGATAGTATAGACAAGAATTAATAAGGGAAGGTAATGGAATAGAGAGAATAAGGAGGGAATTAGAAGAGTGACCTTTGTGACATATGAAAAGTGAAATCTTTTCTGGGGGAGGCAGGGTGGGGGGAAATAGCGGTCACTGCAAAATCAGTTGACGCTTGCGAGTGGATTCGCAAATCCAAATGGAGAGGGGAGATGTGGTTGTCCGACAAGGGATAAAGGACAACTCAGGAGGTGAAGGGGAGATTGGGGATAAATAAGATAGAAATAGGAGAATAAGGAAAAGGTTGGATGTTGTAGGAATGTTGTCTTATAAAGAGTTGAAAATAAGAAAACAGAAATGGAAAAGGAGGAAAGGTAATGATGGAAAAACGGAAAGAGAAGATAAACAAAATATAAAAGGGCTACGCTGAACTATATGTCTTTAAATATTAATGGAATACATAACCAAATTAAAAGGAAGAAACTACTAAATTTAAATGAATAAATGTATTCCATTAGAAAAAATAACAGATAGGTTAAGAAATAATATTGAAATATTCGAGCAAGTATAGGAGCCTTACATTAAATACAATAGCGAAAACCTGCCGGGGACAAACAGTACCTAAGTTGATGGAAGGAGAAGGAAAGAAAAGAATGGACTCAGTAGAATTTCTGGTGTAATTTTGTTGAATGACAACATTGTCTGACTGGCTTAATGCAACCTAGATTGTATACCTAAAATGGATGAGAGGGGGGGGTGGGGGGGTGGTTTGGGAGGAAAGGGGGGGGAGAAAAAGTCACTGTATATGTGTGAAAAAGAAATAGTGTATATCATGGCTAATGTGATTTATGGTGTGAAAAATAAAAAATTTAAAAAAAAAAAAAATATATATATATATATATATATATATAATTACTTAAGCTTTTTACAAGGAATAAGTTGTTATGCAGAGTGGAATTCAATTTTCGATTTATGTGTTCAGAATTGCATGAAATTAGCGCGGGAGTGATTTATTAATGACGGCATATCATTAAAAGCTTTATATAAATAGAAATGGTGATGATACATGAAAAAAAAAACAAAAAAAAAAACTGAAAGCTTATTTAAAGGATAAATTGGGAAACAGACTGAGATTACCAGAAGGAAGCAGCTTTGAATATGTGATTACAGACACAATGATAATTAAAAGAGTTATAACGAACATGTACATTAAGCTGCAAGATAAGGAAAATGATGAAATAAGCTATAAACCTAAACAAAAGTGGTAAAAGGATTTAAACATAAAGATAAAAAATGAAACATGGGAGAAGTTATGTTCCGGAACTATGAAGAATATAATAAACACAAGGTTACACATGATACAGTATAATTGGTTACATAGGTTATATATCACGCCTCAAAAGTTAAAAGAATGGGATCCAGCATTATCTGATAGATGTTTTCGCTGTAAGAACGAAATGGGAACAACAGTACATGCAATTTGGGCATGTAAGAAATTGAAAATGTTTTGGGAAGATCTAAATCAGATATTAAATAAAATCACAAAAAATAACATCCAAAAAAATCCAGAGATTTTCTTCTAAGTAATATAAGAAGTAAGGAATTATAGGCCTCAATTTGGATAAAGCACAAAAAAACATTTATTATGATAGCCTTAGCAGTCGCAAAAAAATGTATAATGTCAACTTGGAAAATGGAAGAGAGCCTGAGAATACAGCAATGGTACATGGAAATGAATAATGTATTCCATTGGAAAAAATAAAATATAATAAAAAAAATAAAGTCACATTATTTGAACAAATTTGGAAAACATACATGGAACATAACAGAGGGCTTGCCTCGGACCTCCACCCCCAAAAATGATAAGAAGACAAAACAACTTGATCCAGTGTGTAAAAGTAGATGACACATTTTTCTTGTTTATTTTTCATTGTGTGATGACATTATTTAATGGTTATGTTGTATATGTTGAATATTTATTGGTCTTGGAGGGGGATGGGAATAGGGGAGGGAGGGTAGGGAGGAAAAAAATAGAAAATGCCACTCTGAATATTTAATGAGAAACGTTTGTATATATTTTGGTTGATAAAGTTCACAGTGTGAAAAATAAAAAAAATATTTAGAAGGCAGCCAATGTCATAAAGGATCCCCATCAACCTGGTCACAACCTCTTCTCACTGCCCCCTTCAGCAGAAGGTACACAAACCCAAAGACCAGTCCCTCTAGGTTCAAGAACAATTTCTTTCCAACAGCTATCAGGCTCTTGAACCTCCCCCATACAACCCTGACACTATACTGTGCACGGGATGGCTCACTGAATTCCTTGCCAAAGAACCTCTGTCACTGCATCCTGGAAAGAGGAAAATGAATTTGCATTTGGGAGGTCAGGAGAGGGCCCATCCTGAATTCCATTCCAGTGGACCGCTGGCCTGGGAGAGCTCTGGTCGGCCCACTCTGTGGAGAAAGTGCCCCATGCTCTAGTCCCCAGGTGGGGTGGCAATGCCTACCTTTGATGCCCTGCTGTCTCTTTCCTTCCATGTTGTCTCCTGATCTTGGCTCCTGTTTCAGGGGAGAGAGTCATGAGCAAGGGACAGAGAACATGAGTGATCTGACCTAGCAATATGGCGATGGGAACTGTGCACTCAGTGGGGTCTGACTCAGCACTATGGAGACAGGAACTGTGCAAAATGCTCCCAGGGATATCGCAACCATGGATGGTGCTCAGTGTTCCCAGTATGGTCTGACCCAGAGATATGGAGATGGGAATTGTGAACAATGCTCCTGGAGTCAACTGACCCAGGGATGGGGAGATGGGAATTGTGCACACTGCACCTGGTGTGGTCTGACCCAGGGATACGGAGACAACAACAGTGCATAGTGCTCCCAATGCGGTCTGACCCAGGGATAAGCAATTGGGAACTGTGCACTGTGTTTATAGTGTGGTCTGATGCAGAGACACATAGATGGGATCCGTGCACAGTGCTCCAGGTAGGTCTGACCCAAGGCTATGAAAAGAAAACAGTTCACAGAGCTCCTGGCATGGTCTGACTCAGGGATACAGAGACAGGAACCGTGCATGGTGCAACCAGTGTGGTCTGTCAGGGATACGGAGACGGGAACTGCATGGTGCTCCTGGTGCAGTCTGACCTAGGGATACAGAGATAGGAACTGTGCACAGTCCTCTCAGCCTGGTCTGACCCAGGGATAAGGAGACAGGAACTATGCATGATGCTACTGTGTGATCTGACCCAGGGATACAGAGATGGAAACCATTCACAGTGCAGTATATGATGATGGAGAGTGCAGTTCTCCCGACAAAATCTGACCTAGGGATATGGAGACGGGGATGTGCATGATGCTCCCGGTGTGGTCTGAACCAGTGATACAGGGATGGGCTGTGCACAGTGGTCCCAATATGGCTGACCCAGGAATACAGAGACGGGAATGTGCACGGTGCTCCTGGTGTGAACTGACCCAGTGTAGACGGTAACATGACCCCTTAAGGCCATAAGACGGGAGCAGAAATAGGCTATTCAGCTTATCGAGCTTGCCCCGCCAGTCAATCTTAAGCTGATGCCTTGGCTAAACAAGAACCTATCAATCACTGCCTTAAATACACCCAATGACCTGGCCTCCTCATCCACCTGAAGCAACAAATTCCACATATTTACCACCCTCTGTTTTCTGTTCTGAGCAGACACCCTTCAATCCTGATGTTATGCCCTCTTGACCTAGACAACTTTTCTACATCTACTCTGTCCATCCCTTTCAACATTTGAAATGTTTCAATGCCAACCATTGACATCAGGCCAACTGGTGCATTCTTTCTTCTGCCCCCCCCCCCCCACTTGAATAGTGGGGTGATTCTTGCAATTTTTCCAGTCCTCCAGATCAATCTGATTTGGACTGATCCAGGGGCACAGGACAAACTGTATACTGAACTCCTGGTGAGCGCTAACTTGGGTCACGCAGATGAGAAAAGTTCATGGTGCTCCTGGTGTAGTCTGGCCCAGGGATTTGGAGATGGCAATGGTGCCTGGGCACCCATTGTGGTCTAACCCAGGAATACAAAGATGGGAACTGTGCATGGTGCTCCCAATTTGGTCTGATCCAGGGAATCAGAGGAAGGGATGATACATGGAACTATCCATGTGGTCTGAGTCTGACCCAAGGGGACAGAGGTGGGAACTGTGCACAATGCTCTTGGTATGTCTGGCCCAAGGCCAAGGAGACAGACACAGTACATGGTGCTCCCAATGTGATGTGACACAGGAAGACAGACTGTTCATAATGCTTGTGGTGTGGTTTAATCAAGAGGTACGGAGTCCAGGACTGTTCACAGTGCTCCCAGCATGGTCTGACCCACAGATATGGAGACAGGAACTGTGCACTGTGCTCCTGGTCTGGTCTGACCCAGGAATACAGAGATGAGAACTCCCAGCATGGTCTGACTCAGGGATATGGAGACAGGAACTGTGCACCATGCTATCAGTGTGGTCTGACTCAGGGATACTGAGTTGGAAACTGTGCATGGAACTCTAGTGTAGTGTCACCAAGAGGAATGGAGACCAAGACTGTGCATGACGCACTATGGTATGACTCTGCAATATGGGGAGGGGATAATACTGCTCCATGTGTGGTCTGACCCAGGATTAGGGAAACCGGGAACTGTGCAAGGTGTTCTGTATTGGGAAAGGTTGTGGCTGTCATGTGACAGCACTGCCCCATACCTAGTAGGAGGACACACCAGCTGCCATTCAAGGTTGGGTTCTGCCCCACCCATAAGTGCACACCTTGCTGTTGGTCATATGTAAATTACCTGGACCACACTCCAGCCTGCCTGGACTCGGCCTTGGGCCATTGGCTGTTGTAGATTAACTCTCCTGCCATTGAGCTATTGGCTCCCAGTAAACGATGTGGGCTTGTCCCTCCAGCACTAGAAAGTGCCATGTGTTCTTTGTTCTCTCTCTTTGCTAGCTTGGGACCACCCTGCTTCACTCCAGGCCTAGAAATGTGGAAGGGGCCTGGAGAAACTGTTGGTAAGATGTGCACTGTTAAAAAGGATTGGGAGCTGGGCCTGCACTGAGTCAACTCTGTACCGTGCTACTGGTGTGGTCTAACCCAGAGATATAGAAATGGGGCTGTTCAGTGCTCCCAGTGTACCCACGGATACAGAGACCAGAAATGTACACTGCTACTGGTTTGGTCTGACACTAGGGATATGGAGATGGGAACTGTGCATGGCGCTCTCAGTGTGGTCTGACCCAGGGATGCGGAGACAAAAACTGTGTTTGGTGCTCCCAGTGTGGTCTGACCCAGGGATGTGGAGACAAATCTGTGTTTGGTGCTCCTGGTCTGACCCAGGGATATGGAGATGGGAACTGTGCATGGTACTTCCGGTGTGGTGTGATCAAGAGGAATGGAGACCAGGACTGTGCACATTCCTCCCACTGTGCTATGATCCTGTGATTTGAGGACGGGGAACTGCATAATACTCCTGGTATGGTCTGAACTGTGCTACTGATATGGACTACCTCAGCGATACTGAGAAGGGAATTGGGCATGGTGCTCCAGGTATTTCCTGACCAAAGATTATGGAGATGGGAACTTTGCACAATGCTCCAGGTATGCGATGTGGAAGTACGAACTGTGCACAATGCTCCCAGCATGGTCTGACCCAGGAATACAGAGATGGGAATTGTACACAGCATCCTGACCCAGAGATACGGAAACAGGAACTCTGCCCGATGCTCCGGGTGTGATCTGACCCAGGGTTACGGAGAACGGAGCTGTGCATTGTACTCCTGGCGTGCGATACGGAGCCTGGAATGATGCACAGTGATCCCAGTGTACTCTGACACAGGGCTATGGAGATGGGATCTGTTCACAGCGCAGAATATGATGATGGAAAGAGTGCATGGTGCTACCAATGTGGGCTGACCCAAAGACATGTGAGAGGAACTATGTACAGTGCTCTCAGTGAGATTTGAACCTGGACATGGATATCACGAATTGTGATATTCCCATATTAAGATGGGAATGTACATAGTGTTCCCGGTGTGGTCTGATCCAGGAACATGGAGACGGCATTGTGCATGGTTCTCTCAGTGAGGTCTGACCCAGAGGTACAGAGATCAGGAATTGTGCATGGTGCTCCCAGTGTGGTCTGACCCAGGGGTATGGAGTCCAGCTGTACCCAGAGCTCCCAGTTTGCCATATGGAGAAGGGAATGGTGCACAGTGATCCAGTGTGGTCTGACCTAGGGGTGCAGAGACAGAAACTGTGCAAAGTGCTCCAGATGTGAACTGACCCAGGGATATGGAGATGGGAACCGTTCACACTGCTCTCAGGGAGTTTCACCTTTGGACATCGAGACTGGTAATTGTGCGTGCTTCACTGGTCAGGTTTGACCCCCAACATGGAGATGGACACTGGGCATGTTGTTCACAGTACAATCTGACCCAGAGATATGGAGATGAGGAATTGTGCAGTGCTCTGAGTGGTCTGACCCAGATATACGGACACGGTGTTTACAGCGTGGTCTGACCCAGGGATTTGGAGAATGGAAACTATGCACAGTGCTTGCTCCTGGTGGTCTGACCCAGGGGTACGGAGACGTGAATTGTGTGGAGTGCTCCCAGTGTGCTCTGACCCAAGTAAACAGAAACAGGAACTGTGCATGCAGCTCCTGGTGTGGTCTGACCCAGGTATACGGAGACAAAAATTGTGGATGGAGCTCCCAGTGTAGTCTGACCCAGGTAAACAGAGACGGAAACAATGCATGATGCTTCTGGTGTGGATTGACCCAGGGATATAGAGATGAAAATTGTGCATGAAGCTCATGACATGATATGACCCAGAGGTACACGAATGCTGAAACTGGGAATGGTGCACTGAGTTCCCTTTGTGCTCTGACCACCGTTAAGCAGATAAGAACTGTGCATGATGCTCTGGGCACTCCCACCACTGACCTGCGATCTGATGTCCTCTGGTCTCTCCGATCCATTGGAGGAACTGCTGCTCTTCATATAGTTGCTGCTCTGGTGCATGGATCCCATCTGGGATAAGGGAGGGGGGGGGGGTGGGGGAAGAGAGAGAGAGAGAGAGAGAGAGAGAGAGAGAGAGAGAGAGAGAGAAAGAGAAAGAGAAAGAGAGAGAGAGAGAGAGAGAGAAGAGTAATAAGGGAGAGGGGAGAGTGACAGTGGTGAGAGAGAATGCATGAGGTGGTAGAGAGAGGGAAGGTGGGAATATAGTGTGGAGAGGAGAAAGGGGAAGGGAGAGAGGGGAGGTAGAAGGGGGAGAGGGAGGGGGGAGATGGGGAGGAAGGAGGTTAGTGGAGGAAAGAAGGGAGAAAGGGGAGAAGGGGAAGGGGGAAAAGGGAGGGTGGAGAGTGTGATTTGGGGAGAGGGATAGAGAGTGGGTGGTGGACAGTGGGGAAGAAAGTGAGAGAGGGAGAGGAGGGGAAGAGTGAGATGTAGGGTGTAGAGAAAGGAAAAATAGGAGAGAGAAGATGTTGGTCATTTTCATGACTGTGTGAGACTGGAATGAATAAGAGAGAGGTGTGGAGAGAGGGAAGTGGGGAACAATGGAGGGGGGAGAGAGTGAAATGGGGATGGGAAGTGTAGTGGAAGGTGGAGGAGATGGAGAGAGAGGGGAGGTGAACAGGAGGAGGATGCAAGGGTAGTGGATGGGAGGGAGTAAGGGAGTGAGGAAGAGGGGAGGGAGCAGGATAGGCAGATGCCTCACCTGCTGCAGTACCCCCCTGCCCTGGCCCAATCCCGGCAGGGGGATGCCCTGGACAGGACGTCCCAGTCCAAGGCCCCCATGTCCCAGTCCTACCTCTGCCCCCTCGTTTTCTTCCTCTCCCCAGGGCCCATGCACTGTGAGGTCAGACCCTTTGCTGGCCTGGGAGGTGGGTTCATCCCTCCCCTCCGTCTCTTCATGGCCCCCGCGGGACCTTATGAACCGGAACAGCCCCCTCCTCCGCGACTTCCTCTTTCTGGGAACAGGAGCTGCCGGTGGGGTGGAGATCAGTGCCCTGTAGGGTAGGGGACAGGAGAGTGAGTCCTAACCTCTCACCCCCCTCTCCCACACGGAGAGGCCCCACTTATCCCGCCCCCCACACGGAGAGGCCCCACTTATCCCGCCCCCCACACGGACAGGCCCCATTTATTCCCCCCCTCCCACATGGACAGGCCCCACACTCCACCATGGAGAGGCCTCATTCTCCCCCAACACAGAAAGGTCCTGTTCACCCCCCCTCCCACAGGAGAGGCCCTGTTCACCCCCCCATGGAGTGGCCCCATTCACCCCACCCCACAGAGTGGCCCCATTCACCCCCCCCCCACAGAGAGGACCCGTTCACCACCCCCCCACATGCAGAGCCTCTGCCCCTCCCCTACCAGTGATTCTCCCAACCCTCCCCCCACAGTCGGAGGGCAGCGTGGATGAAGACTTACTCGGGACTGCTGGAATTTTCCAGGCCCTCATCCCGTTTGGGAATTGCTCCGTTCTCGCCCCCAGACTCATTCAGCAGATCATTCTGGAAGGAAGCAAATAGGGAGTGAAGGGATATGGGGAAAAGGCAGGTAGGTGGAGAAGAGCCTGTCATCAGTTCAGCCATGATCTCATGGACTGGTGGAGCAGGCTCGACAGGCCGGATGGCTGACTCCTGCTCCCATTATGGCTTGGTGCTCGGCCTGAGTAGTGGGAGTGATTAAATGTTCAAGTGACACTGCCTGCTATCTCGAGGGACTGAACAGCCTCCCCATTATTCCCAAGGGCTGAATCCTCCGCACTGTCCTGTCCTAGACTGCTGAAGGGCCAAACAGCCTACCCTACTACCCTATGGTCACAGTCATTCCTACTGACCTCTCTAACAGACCAAAGAACTCTCCAAGGGACCAAATTGCTTCCCGTGCTATCCCATGGTCCCAGCATCTCTACTGTCATCCCAGAGGGACCAAACAGACTCTCCTGCTACCCCACAGTCCTGGGTTCTCCCACTGCCAACCCTGAAGGACCGAATGTCTTCTCTGCTACCCCACAGGCCCCACCTCTCCCACTGCTTTGACCGAGGGTATGAATGGCCTCATCTGCTCCCTCACGGTTCTAGGCTCTCTCACTGACCTGCCCAGGGCTGCTGAGGGGCGTGTGCCCCAATGGATTTCCCTGGGTCCCGAGCTCCAGCTTGCGCCTCTCTCCAGGAGCCTCCCCCAGCCAGTCCATGGAGTGGGAGTGTAGGCTGCTGTTAGTGGAAGTTGACACCCTTGCGGATAGTGTCTCCTCCTCCGTCAGGGGGTCTGGCTCCTGGTCGCTCACACCTGCAGGGTTACAGGGGGTGGAGAGAGGACAAACCAGTCATCCAGCAGGTAATCAGGCTTTCAGCCCATCCCTCCCTGCTGGCCCATCTCCCCCCTTACAACCAATCCACCTCCCTAAAGCTCATCCCCTCTCTGGCCCATCCCATCTTTGAGCCCATCTCCTCGCTGCTGGCCTATCCCTACCCTTCAGCTAATTCCCTCCCTTCAATCCATCCCATCCCTTCCCTTTGGCCTATTTCTGGCCTTTGGACCATCCCCTACCTGCTAGCCCATATTTTCCCTTCAGCCCATCCCCCTCCCCTCATCCCATACCATACCATACCCCTCTCTGCCGTCCCATACCCTCCCAGCCATCCCATAATTTTTCATCAGCCTATCCTCCCTGCTGAACCACACTCTTCCTTTAGCCCATCTTCTCTCTGCTGGTCCAGTTCCCAAGCCAATCTAGTTTCAATGATAGGACAGAGTGGAAAGTGCTGGGCCATTTGGGTCCCTGGGAGTCTGAATCTTGGAGGTAGCATATTGAGGCAACCATAAAGAAAGCACACCAGCGCCTCAACTAACTGAAGAGATCTGATGGAGACTCTGTTGTACCTTTCCAGGGGCTCTGTGGAAAGGTTACCGACCTGTCGCATTGCAGCTTGGTTTGTCTATTTAACTGTCCCAAGAAAGCAGGAGGTGGCAAAGCTTCCCCAGTCCATCCCAGGCTCTGATCTCCTGTTCGCTGCATACAATGATGTGAGGCACTGCCTCAAGAAGGCAACCAACATCATAAATGACTGCTGTCATACTGGTCATAACCTCTTCTCACAGGAACCTTCACCTACTTAAGCCTGAAGACCAGTACGTCTAGGTTCTAGAACAGTTTCTTTCCAACAGTGATCACGCTCCTGAACCTCCCCGTACGAGCTATAACTCTCTCCAGGACATCCAAAACATCTGTCTGCTCCACTGGAACCTCACTTGCTTAAGTCCAGATACATATCTACTACCTTGCTCTCATCAATCTTCTTGCTCACCTATTCATAGACAAGGACTCCCATGCTGGGTCCCTCCAGTTGGACTCTGACTCTTGAAATGTCACCAGATCCCATCGCTCAGAGTCTCCTCCATCAACTTTCCCTCCATTGATGTCGGGCTCACCGGTTTGTCCCAAAGAATTCTCCTTAATTCCTTGGGATACTTCTTAACTCTTTGGGATTTTCCTAAATTCCTTGGGATTCTGCTTTATCTGCCCAACATTTCCATCACGTCCTCATTTTACCCTCCTATGCACTCTTACACTTCCTCTACCTATCAAGGGATCCTCTCGATCTGGACCTCTTTCTTTATCCTGAGCAGAGCTTCTCATCCCTCTTCACAGGGTTCTTCAAACTGACCAGCCTTGCTCTTCACCCTGATGGGAACATTCAGTGCCTGAACTCTCATCTTACCTTTCAACACACACCCCCCCACTGTCCCTTCACATGGACACATCCCACTGCCCCCTTCCCCGTCTCCTCACATGGACACTTCCCACAGCCCCCCCACTCTTTGTCCCACTGTCCTTTTACATGGGCACATTCCACTGTTCCTCCATCTCCTCACATGGACATATCCCACTGCCCCCTGTCCCCTCAAATGGACACCCCCCACTGACCCTCTGTTCCTTCACATCGACACATCCCACTCCCCCTTCTCCTCACACGGACACATCCCACTGCCCTTCCATCCCCTCACTTGGTCATCCCACAAGTGGGGGAGAGAGGAGTGAGGGAGAGGGGAAAGGGATGGAGAGAGGAGGAAAGGGAGAGAGAGGGAATGAGGGTGATGGGGAGAGAGGGAGAAAGAGGGGAGAAGGAAGAAAGAGAAGACTGAGGGGAGAAAGATGGTAGAGAGAGGAAGACGGGGAGAGGGGAGGGGGAGAGAGATGTGGGGGTAAAGTGGGAGGAGTTGAGGGCAAGGGTGAGGCAGAGGTTGAAGGGGTGGAGGTGGGAAGGGAGGGGGGGGAATACATTTGAAAATGTTCATTTTCTGTAGCACTCACTCAGATAGGCAGAGGCAGGTCGGATGCTGCGGCTGTGAGCTGTATGTCTGCGTACCGCCAGAGTGTCCTAGAACAAGGGACAACACAGTCTGTGTGTATGTCAAATGTGGGAGTATGTGAGTGTGTGTGTGATGGGATGGTGTAGAAGAAGCTTCACTCTTCATCTAATGGGGCAGTGTGAAGGGTGTCACACTCTCGGTCTAACCCCGGATACCCTGATTATGGGATCTTACTATGCTGTTGGAGAGATCATCCTCTGTGCCATTGTTTGCCTTCTGTCTGCCACCAAGCAGGAAATGCTGAGAAGTTGGGATGTGGGGTGAGTGGTTGACCCTCAGCGTCTGGACCTGGGTGATGTCTTGGAGCTGGGATCAGGAAGCAAGAGAGACGGATCAGACATGGACAGCCCATCATCCTCCCTCTCACCCTAAACACCTTGATCTCCTGACCCCACTGCCCTCGGACCAACTCCTGCTTTCCCACATCATCTAGCCCCTGTCCACACGTCTGGGGTGTGACGGGACACTCCCCAATGAGGAGACAACAATAATTTGAAGAACTTCCTCGGACAATGTAACTCATTCCTGCTCCCACCCCTATGACCTCCACCCCTTGTGCCTGAAATAGTCCTGTGCCCAGCTGGTCATGAATGTGACTTACCAGGGTCTTGTGACAGCAGTAAAGTTCGTGTAGGATCTCATCCATGAGAGTGTTAGTCAAAGAAGTGACCAGGAGGAGAGTCAACTCGCTGCAGGAGAGAGGAGACATTAACGAGATGGATCAGATGGAATGTTACCAAGGATGGACCAGGAGGAATGTTACTGGGGACAGACCAAAAGAACAGATGATGGTCATGGCTTGTTACTGGGTACAGGCTGAGGGAATAGGCAGACAAGGAGAATGTTGCTGGAGGTGGCCATTGAATGGACCGAGGGAACACATCTGGGGTGGACTGAGGGAACATTATTGAGGACACATTACATGGGATGGGCCAGGGGAACATTACTGTGGACAGACCAGGAAAACGATTATGACAAACATTACCAGTGACTGACCCGGGGGAACATTAGTGGAGATGGCGTTAGAGACCGGGGGAATGTTCCGGGGATGGACCAAAGAAACATTACCTGTGACAGACTAGGGATCGTTACCGGGAACACACAGCGGACTGAAGATTGTTACCGGGCCACGTTACTGGAGATGAAGAGTGGGTGGACCAGGAGATCATTACAGGGGCCAGATCGCAGGTACATTATCAGGGACCATTACTAGGGGCACATTACTGGGTATGGACTAGGGGAACATTACTGTGGATGAACAGGGGGAGTATTTCCAATGATGATTAAGGGACCTTTACCACAGATGAACAGGCCCTTTCGGGCTCCTCACCCTGGCCCTGTACACACCTGATTTTCCTTTGCATGGATGCCCCAGCCTGCTCCAGGATGGCAGCCCGCACGAAACATCCTGGCCGAGGGACTCGGTCCCATACTTCCTGCAGCTTCTGATTGGCTTCTGCCCGCCCGACTGCCAGGGGGCAGAGTTCATGGGCCAGAGTCACCATGGAATCCAGCAGCACCTGGGGAAGGGCAGAGGGCATATGTGATCAGAGGGTGGGAGGGGAGGTCAAAGGTCAGGATGGTCAGCTTGGAGGGGAGTCAGGTAGAGTCTATAGGTTGCTAGGGTCAGAATTCAGAGGTAGTTGAGGTCAGAGCTTGTAGAGAGGCCATGTGGAGTCTGCGGGTTACTGGGGTCATAGTTCAAGAGTGGTTACGTAGTACTCAGAGGTCATTGGAGTTGGAGCTTGGAGAGGAGTCAGAGCCTGTATGTCACAGAACTCCAGAGATTTTGCAGGGAGGTCACACAGGGGTCAGAGGTCAATGAATTCGGAGTTTGGAGAGCGGTCAAGTAGAATCTGGAGGTTGCTGGAGTCCGAGAGGTCAGGCAGGGTTTAGAGGCCATTAGAGTTGGAGCTTGTAGATCAGAGAGAGAGAGAGAGAGAGAGATATCAGATAGGGTTCAGAGGTCATTGGGGGTCAAAGCTCAGAGAGGTTGAGCAGGGTTTCAAGATCATTGGGATCAGAGCTTGGAGAGGGGTTAGTTGGAGTCCAGAAGTAGATGGGGTCAGTTGAGAGGGAGGTTGGTTAAGGTTTAGAAGTCACTGGGGTTGGAGCTCTGAGAGGGGTCAGGTAGAGTCTGCAGGTCACTGGGGTCAGAGTTGAGAGGAAGATCGGTTTAGGGTTCAGAGGTCAAATCTTAGAGCTTGGCGAGGCATCAGATAAAATCTAGTTGCTGGGCTCAGAGGTCAGGCAGTGTTCAGAGGAGACAGATGGAGGAGTATCAGGGATCAGGAAGGGTTCAGGAGTCAGTTGACAGAGGTCATGCAGCATTCTGGTCCGGGGATGTTTGAGACAGGTCTGGGTTCAGGGGCCATGTATCAAGAGTCAGGTGATTTGAACATGGGGAGTAAAGGGTTGATTGCCAAGGTGTCATGGGTACTGCTTTCAACACAACATTACCAGATCACTCCCTAAGTGGAGACCCCCTTCTCTGCCACTGGATCTATGACTTCCAATTCTGCTGCCCCAATCGGTAAGGACTGGTGACACCTCCCCCACCAACATCCTCAACCCCAAGGCCCAACATAGCAGGCTTTGAGCTCGGCAAAACTCCTGTACACCCAGAACCATTACCATCCCTTAGGCTCCATAGACTGGACTCAGACCCCAGCAATATCCTCCTTATACTCTCCATCACCTCCAATTCCGAGGCCCAACAGACTGGACAGACCCAGCGATATCCCCTCCTTATAGCCTGGTCCCACCCCACAATGTCTACAGGTGCCCCTTCGGGAGAGTCCTGTCAGTGGGCATCACTGTCTGGGACCCCAACAACCTGAAAACCTGCAGAAGGGTGTAGACGGGGCTCAAGCCCGTCCCTTTCCTCCATCAACTCCATCTGTACGTCAACACACCCCTCCCTTCCATTGACAACATCTCTACCTCATCTCACCCCTCCCCATCATCAACTCTGTCTACATCTCATCACACCCCTCATCTCTATCAACTTTGTACCTTAAATAGGGGAGAGGAAAGCATAAGAATTTATATATAAGTGGGAACTGAAATTGATGTTGCTGACAAGGAGACACCATTATTGAAACATATGCTTAATAATTGGAATAAAATAAATGATGATATAGGTGTAAGAGGGTCTATAACTCCTAAAATGCCATTGGTCCAAAATCCTCATAGCTTTTTCAAGGGATAATCAGTTTTTAAATATCTGGTTTCATAAGGGGTTTGTAAATGTTGAAGATTGCTATGAAAGGGGTCAATTAATGTCATTTGAGCAACTGAGGAACAAATACGCTATACCACATAATATTCTCTTTTTGTTATTTCAATTAAGAGCAAATTTGAGGGATAAGTTTGGACCAACAATGTTTCTACCTAGTTGTACTGAATTAGAACTTCTTATTAGGACAGGAATTGTTAAAAAATTTACTTCTATGATATATTCATTTTTACAAGCAGGAACCTCTCAAACAAGGACTTCATAGATCTAGACAGAGATGGAAATATTACAACTGATAAACAAATATGGGAAAATTTATGCAGGGATTGTACGACCAATACTATTAATGTAAAATATAGACTAGTCCAATATCATTTTTTACATTAGCTATATCTTACACCACCAAAATTGAATAGACTGAAATCACTGAACCAGACTGAAATGTTTTAGGTGTGGTGAAGATGTAGGATCTTTCATACATTCAAATTGGTCTTGTTCCAATGTAAGGCCCTTTTGCTTTTCCGCAAAGTTCTAATTAATTTTTATTGGGAAATATTGAAGGTACAAGACCTAAATTAAAATTATCATTAGTGGTGGCGAGGAAATGCTTTGCAGTTACTTGGAAGTCTGATATATCTTTGCGTATACCAAGGTGGCAAGCAGAAATTCAAAGTTGTATCCCATTAGAAAAAAAGTGCGTACAAAAATTAAATTTTTGCAAATTTAGCGCCCGTACACCCAAATAATGGGATTAAATTTGTAATGATGTCCTTCCAATGCCTCTCGACCTTTGAGATTCTCCTCTGAGTGTTTATGAAGAATCTGGAGATATGTGCTGGACGACACCTCTCTCTGCAATCCAAAAACTTTCTCTTCCTTTCTTCTTTTTATGCTTATAGAGTTATATTTATATTATTGTTCTGAGGGGGAGGTTGGGTGAAAACTACCATGTATGTAACTTCAATTGTTTCCTTTGAAATCTATACTATATTAATTACTACATGTATAGACATTTTAAAAACATCAAAAAAACTCCATCCGTACCTCATCACACTCCTCTCCTCCATCTATGCCTCAACACACCCCTTCCCCTCAATCGACTCCATCCAAAACTCCTTCTGACTCAAAGAAGCAGCCAAAAGATTTCGACCCCTCTCCACCTGGCCATTCTCTCTTCACCCCTCTCCCTCCCATCAGGAAGAAGATTCATGAGGAGAAATACCACACCCCACCCCCAAGATTCCTTCCAGGAAACTGATAGAGGGGAAGAGATACACCAGGTGGAGGAATAGCTTCTTCCCATAGGGCAATGTGAATCCTGAACAATTGAAGGAACTGCTCACACTCTTATTCACGAAACAATATCTATTTATTTATTTTCTTGTTTGTATATATGAATTCTTGCCCTGAATATTTATATGTGTAATGGCTGGTTGTGAGCCTGCGAGTTTTGTACTGAGGTCCTGAGAACACTGTTTTGTTGGGTTGTACTTGTGCCATCAGGTGACAATAAATAACCACTTCCCTGCTGTTATCAGACTCCTGAATGAACTTCATCCCACTGAAACTCTGCTTCCCACACTCTGCCCTTACTGATCTGTCTCTGCACTGGGTCTCATTGCACTGTGATGGTTGGCTGGATTGCTTGGTAAATGAGCTTCGACACTGCAACGTGGAACAGGAGCATGAGTAACTCACCTGGAGCTGGTCCTCCACTGTCCCGCTCACCTGGGTAGAGACAGCCTCGAGTGTGGGGGAGAGAGAGCGGCTCTGGGATGTTCGTTGGACCAGGTCCAGGAAGCTGGGGAACAGCTGGGGGAAGGAGGAGAGGGTGAGGAGGGCAACAGAAGAACAGTTCCCCCCCCCACCCCCCACCCGGTCTCTCGTCCTGTGTCCACATCAATCATCCCAAGGGAGGTATCGGCAAGGAGGGAAGGGATGGTGTGAGGGAGAGAGGGGAAGGGACAGGGAGTAAGAGTGAGGGAGAAGGGAGGGATGGTGAAAGATGTAGAGCGGGGAAGGTGGGGACAGATAGGGGATGGCAAGGTGGGAGGGAAGGGCTGGCAAGGGAAAGGGAGATGGTGTGGGGTGAAGGGACGGGGAGGGGGCAGGGTGGTAACAGTGAAGGGAGAGGGGACAGTGAGGGGGGAAGGGAAGTAGAAGAGAGGAGTGACAGAAAGAGGGTAGGGTCGGAGAGAGGGTGTAATGGGATGATGAAGTGGGAGGGAGGGGACAACAAGAGGTGAGGAAATAGAAGGTAGAGGGAACTGTGAGGGGAGAGGGGATGGGCAGGAGAGAGGGAGCTGACAGTAAGAGGGGAGAGAATGATAAGGGGAAAGGGAACAGTATGGCGATAGGGAGGGGACAGAGTGGGCACAGAAAGAGGAGAGGGGAGGGTGATGGGAAGATGAGGAAATGGAGAGAGGAGATGACAAGGGGGAAGAGAGGGAGGGATGGTGAGGAATGGGGAAGGATGAGGGTTGGTGAGGGGGAAGGGAAGGATGGCAATAGGGGATGGAGGGATGGTGAGGGGGGAAGGAATGATGGTGAAGGATGGACAACAAGCGGCAGGAAAGGGACGGAGAGAGGGAAGAAGGAATGGTAAGTGAGGAAGGAGGGACAGTAAGTGGGGAGAAAGCGTGAGGGAGGGATGGGGAGGGATAGCGAGGGAGAAGAGTGAGGGGGAGAGAGGGATGACAAGGGGAAGGAGGAAGGGATTGCGAATGACAGAGGAATGAAGGAAAATGGTGAGGAGTGGATAGGGAAGTAGAGGGGTGAGGGACAGTGAGGGGGAGGGAGGGACAGTGAGGGGAGATGGAAGGATGGCAAGGGTTGGGGAGGGAAGGTGGGGAATGGGGAGGACTGTGAGGGTGGTGGGTCAGCAAGGGGGGAGGGAGGGACAACAAGTTCAGAAGGAAGAAATCACAGGGCGAGGGAGGGGGAGGGATGGGGTGGGAGGGGTGTGTGACGGGGAGACTCGCACTGCTTGAGAATTCCTGGCATCGTTGAGCATATCCTGGGCATGTTGAAGCTTCTCCTGGATCGAATCCACAGGACAGTTCCTCAGGATCCTGACATCAGAATCAACCTTCACACAGAGACGTTCCATCATCTGTAGAGACACAGGACCACACCCCTGGGTCAGACCACACTGGGAGCACCATGCACAGTTCCCATCTCTGTATTCCTGTGTCAGACCATACTGGAGCACAGTGTCCAGTTTCTGTGTCCATATCCCTGTGTCAGACCATACCAGGATCACTGTGCATAGTCCTCATCTCCATATCCCTGGGTCAAACCAGTTCCCATCTTCTTATCCCAAACCGAGTGCATCGTGCACAGTTCCCGTCTCTGTACCCCTGGGTGAGATCACAATGGGGGAGGGAAGAAATTACTCACCTGCTCTGCACTGCTTCTCATCATGCCTTGTTGCAGTCGGAATGAATGGTCCTGTGAGAATCTGTGGGTGCGATTGTTTCGGAGTAAGGCTCGTTGGATCTGGAAAGAAAGAAAGGGGAGCATGTTGGAGAGGGTGGGAAGAGAGAGAAAAGGAAGCTAGGGGGTACAGAAAGAGAAGAAAGAGGGGAGACAAGGGAAAAAGGGGAAGAGAGAGATAGGGGAGTGAAATGGGGAGTGAGGTAGGTTATAGACGGGAGAGAATAGAGGAGGGAGTGAAAGGTGGAGAGTGGGGGTGATAGTGAGGGGATGAAAGTGTGAGGGTGAGAGTGAGGGGATAAGAGAAGGGATGAGGGTGAGGACAGGAGATAGGTGGGGAAAAGAGATGGGGGAATGATAGTGAGAGATGGGGGTGTGATGGAGAGAGATGGGACAGAGTGCGAAACAGAGAAGGCAAGAGAAATGGGGAGAAAGATGGGGGAAAGAGACAGTGAGATAGAGGATGAGAGAGCAAGGGAAAGAGGTGGAGAGGGAAAGAGGAGAGAAGGGAGAGGGTGGAAAGAGAGATGGGGTGAGGGGGAGAGACAGAAGGTGAAGGGGAGAGAGTGGGTTAGAGAGAGAGGTAAAAGAATGGGTAAGGGATGGAGGGAGGGGTGGGAGAGAGGGCAAGATAGGGGGTAGAATGGAAGAGGGAAAGGTTGACAAAAAACAGGGAGAGGGGAAAGAAATGGGGAGAGAGATGGGGAAAAGGAGGGGGCAGAGAGATGAGAGAGAGTGATGGAGAGAGAGTGCGACGGGAAGAGAGAGAGTGACAGGGAGAGAGAGTCTGACGGGGAGAGATGGGGAAAGAGAGACAATGGAGAGGGGATATAGGGAGAGAATGGAGGATAAGAGAGATAGGGGAGAAAAGCGATGGGAGAGAGGAAGTGAGACAGTGAAGGAGAGAGACTGGGGATTAGAGATTGGGAGGGACGTTGGAGGAAAGAGAGTGGAAAGGGTGAGAAAGAGAGAGAGGGTATTGAGACAGAATAGAGTGTGAGAGACAAGGAGAGAAAGATGGGGAAACAGATGGGGAGAAAAATCGGACTAGAAATGAGAAGAGATGTGGAAGAGATGGGGAAAGAGGGTGGGGAGAGAGATGGTGGGTGGAGAGAGGGGAAGAACGAGGGGAAGAGATCGAGAGACGGGGAAGAGATCGAGAGACGGGGAAGAGGGGTCAAGAGAGGGGGAGAGGGAGAGTGAGGGTAAGATAGAGAAGGGTAGTGATGAGGGAGAAAGAGATGGGTGTGAGATGGGAGAAGGTGATGGGGAGAGAAAGGGGGTTAGAATAGGGTTAAAAGAGGATAAGGGATGGTGAGAGAGAGGGTGGTTAGTGCGGTAGAGAGTTGGGGAGAGATGGGGAGAGAGAGGGAAAGAGAGGGGAGATAAAGGAGTGATAAGTGGGAGAAAGAGGTGGGTGGAGAGAATGAGAGGGAGGAAATTGGAGAGAAGAGTGAAAGGGGGGTGAGGGAGGGCGAGAGAGTGGGAGAAAGAGGGGTCGAGTGGGGGTAAGATTAGGGGAGAGGGAGTGGATGTGAGTGAGTTGGGAAGGGAGTTAGAAAGAGAAAGGAGAAGAAAGATGGGGCGAAAGATGTAGAGAGATGGGGAGGTAGATGTGAGAGATGGGAATAGAGTGGAAAGAGTGAGGGAGAGAGAGGGAGAAGGAAGTAGAGAGGGGAGAGAGGAGAAGGGAATGGGAAACTAGTGATGGTGAGAAAAGAGATGGTGAGAGATGGGAGGGAAAGATGGGGAGAGGGGGAGAGAGGTGGAGGGGGAGAGAGGTGGAGGGGGAGAGAGGAGGGGAGAGGGAAAGAGAGAGGGAGAGAGGAGAGGGGGAGAGAGGATGGAGGGGGAAGTGAGGGGGAGAGAGGAGGGAGAGGGGGAGAGAGAGTGGGGGTAGAGGGAGAAACGGAGGGGAAAGAAAGGGGTAAGAAATAGTGGGAGAGAGGAAGATAGTGAGAGGTGGGTGAGAGAGATGGGGAGAAAGAGCAGTGTGGAGTTTATGAGAGACGGGGAGAGGGGGTGGAGAGAAAGGGGAGAGGAGAGGGGGAGAAGGGTGAGAGACAGGGATAGAAGGGAGAAAGGGGGAGAATGAGGGGGAGAGGGAGGAATGAAGGATGATAAAGTGAGGGAGTGTGTGGGAGAGAGTAGAGAAGAGGGAATGGAGTGAGAGAGATAGAATGGGGGAAAGGATTAGAGGGGAGAGGGTGTAGAGGGGGTAGAGATAGTGAAGGAATAGGCAGGGATGGGGTAGAGAGGGTGGGGGTAAATGGAGGAGAGATGGTTGGTAGTGGGAGGGTATGGGCAAGAGAGACTGGAGAGAGGTGGAGAGGGTTGATAGATGAGAGACCGGTTGTGGAGGGAAGGGAGGGAGATGTGGGAGGGAGATGGCAATGGTGATGAAGAGGGGGATGGAAAGGAAGATGAGGAAAGAGATGGGGGAAGGTGAGGGATATGTAGAGAAGCTGGAAGGTGTGAACTCCATGAGAGTGCAGGGATAGAGACATGACGAGTTTCCTACCTTCTGCAGAGCCTCCTCAGTCTTGCCCGGGTTGGTGCGACGGGAGTGGGTGAGGTCACTGAGTGGGATAGGCATCTCTCTGAGAGTGAAATTACTAAGGGAAGGAGGGAGAGATAGAGGAAGGAGAGATGGAGAGGGGGAATGAGAGGGGTAAGATTTGGGAAAGAGAAGGGAAAGGGGGAAAGAGAGAATGATAGAGGGAGAGAGAGGGTGGAGAAAGAGTGGGAGATACAGATGGAGGGAGGAGAGAGGAGAGTGAGGGAGAGAGATAGGTGAGAGATGGGGATAGAGATGAAGAAAGAAGAGTGAGGGTGGAAAAAGTGAGGGGGAGAGAGATGGAAAGTGAGAGGGGAAGAGGTGGAGGGTGGGAAAGATGGGGCAGAGAGGAGAGCAAGGGGTGAGAGGTGGGAGAGAAAGAGGAAAGGGGCAGACAGAGGGGGAGAAGGGTGGAGAGAGGGGGTGAGAGAGTGGGGAGAGATGGCAGGAGATAGAAAGGTCAAGATGGGACATGAGAGATGGAGATGTAGGAAAATTGGTAGTGACAGTTAGAGAGAAAGTAGGGAAAGAGTGGGGTAGGGAGATGGAGAGGGGGTAGAGATAGATGGGGTAAGAGGTCAGAGGTGGAAAGAGAGTAGGCAAGAGAGGAGGGGGAGAGAGTAGAGGGGAGAAAGAGTTGGAGGGACAGGGGAGAGAGAGATGGAGAGAGATAGAGAGGTGGGGTGAGGGGGGTTGGTCAGAGGTGGCGAGAGAGGGAGAAAGAGTGGAGAGGGTAAGTAGGGTGAGAGTTGTGGAAAGAAGGGTATAGAAAGAGAGGGGGGATAGACAGTGTTTGAAAGAGGGGAACAAAAAGTGTTCGAAAGAGGGGGATAGCAGGGGAGAGGGGGAAAAGGAGGGGGGAAGAGAGGGAGCAAGGGGAGGGAGTGGAGAGTGGGACAGAGGAGAGAGTGGGGGTGAGAGAGTGGAAGAATGATGGAGAGAGATGGGAAGATGTATAGGGGATAGTGAGAGTGGGGGAGCAGGGAAGAGAGACAGGGAGGGAGAAGGGGAGATAGTGGAAGGTGTGAGATAAATGGGGAGACAGAGGGAAAAAGGAGAGAGAGGGGCAGAAAGAGAGAGTAGAAAGAGGAAGGGAGGGGTTGAGAGAGATTGCAGGAGAGAAATGGAGGAAAGACATGGTGGAGAGATGGGCAACAGAAATGGGGGAGAGATTGGGAGATAGGGTTGGAGACAGAGGGAGAGGGGTGAGGGAGGGGGAGAGAGAGAGAGGGGTGGGAGGAGAGAGTAAGGGGGAGAGGGGAAGGGGAGGGGAGAGAAGGGGAAGGGCAAGAGATGGGGAGCGGGTGCAGTAAGGGGGAGAGAGAAGGCAAGATAGATGGGGAAAGAGATGGGGTAGAGGGGGAGGGAGAGGAGAAGAGGGGAGAGTGGAAGAGAGAGGGGGAAGAGAAGAGAGGTTGGTCAGAGAAGGGTGGAGAGGGATGGTAGAGAGGGTGAGAGCAAAGGGGAGAGAGATGGAGAGAGGGGTTAGAGAGAGGTCGGTTGAGAGTGGATTGGTGAGTTGAGAGTAGATTGGAGTGAAGGGTGGAGCGAGGAGGCAAGGGAAAGAAGTAGAAAGGAGGAGAAGGAGGAGGTGGGGGTTAGAGTTGCAGAAAGGGGGGTAGAGAGAGGGATAGAGAGGGAAGGGAGGGGGTGGGAGGGGTAGAGAGATAAAGATGGGAAGAGAGATTAGGAGAGAGATGAGGTGAAAGAGGGTGGGAGATGTGGAAAAGGGTTGGAGACAGGGAGAGAGAAATGGGAAGAGGGAGATTGGAAGAGAGAGGGAGGGAGATGGGGAGAGGGAGGGGTATAGAGTAGGGTGAGATAAGGGAAAGAGAGTAGAGACAAGAGAGGGGGTGAGAGTGGTCAGGGAAGTGAAAGATTGGAGAGAGGGATAGAAGGAGGAGAGTTGAGGGGTGAGAGGGAGAGGGTGAGATGGGAGATAAATTATCTGTCACTTTCCTTGACAACTGTAGAATGGTCAGCTTTGGGATTAGGGTCAAAAGTCATACTCGAGGGGTCAGCTTGGAAAGAGTCAAAGTTGTTGCCTCAAGGTCATGGAATCAGGGTCAGGCTCTTGGAGGTCAGAGTGCAAGAATTGAACTGGCAGAGTGTCAACACCTTTAGTCCAAGAGTCAGGCGATCTACAGTGAAATCTAAGCATAGCTTGGGAAGCCATTGCAGAGTCAAAGAGCGAAGGTTGGTTCAGAGAGGGTCACAGCTGCATGAACATGGGGTGAAGGTAGGACTATGAGTCACTGCTACTGGGTCAGAGGGTGAAAGTTGGGACAGCAGAGTCGGCGGTGGGGAGCTCACCTCTCCAATGCTCGAGCCACATCCAGGAATCCAGCAGTTGTAGTGTTGTTCCTGTCCCAGCTGATGGTCCTGAGGACAAGGAAAGTGTGGAAATGTCACCAAGAACCCTCCCCTCTCACCCTTGACCTTCAGCCCTGACCCCCTAATCCCACCCTTCTGACCCCTTCCTGTAACCCCTCCATCTTCTTCCTCTTTCTGTCCCTCCATACCTCCTCCCTCTCAGATGCCCCTTTTCTCTCTTCCTCCCCTCTCTCCCCTTCCCTCTCCTCCACTCCCCCGCCCCCTCTCCCCAGCTACTTTTTCCCCTCCCCTCCCCACTCTCCACCTCCCCTCCCCCACACACCACCTTTCCCCTCTCTCCCTTCCCTAAACCCTGACCCTATTTCTCTCACCCTACCTCACCCTCTCACCTCTTTCCCCACTCTTCCTCCTCCCTCTCCACCCTGCCTACTCAATTCCAACCTTAACCTTCTATCTCTCCCTCACCCCATTTTCCCCTTCCCTTCCCCCTCATCCCCTCGCCTCCTCTCCCTCCTTATGCTCATCTCCCTCCCCACCTCCCCTCCCTACCCCTCCTTTCTCTTCCCCTCCAACACTCTTCTTCTTCCCCCTCTCACCCCCATCCCAACCACTCACCCCCCCCCCCAACGTACCGGAGTGTGCTGTTGACCTGCAGAGCCTTGGCCAGCATCTTGGCGCCCAGGTTGCCCATGCTGTTTCCACTGATATCCACCTCACGGAGCCTGACGTTGCTGCCCAGGGCATTGAGGAGCAGCGTGCCCCTCGCCCGCAGCTTGGAGTTAGCCACGGAGAGCGACTGTATCTGCTGATGGTGCAGGTGGGGGTGAGAGGTCACAGGTCAGCAACACCAGCTCCCTCCTGACACCTTCCAAACCCCTTCTCAACCCTTCCCCCAGACCGGGGAGCTGGTCACAGATATCCAGAGGGGGTGTGGAGAGAGACCAGAGAGACTGGGGAAGGGTGGTGGGTAAGAGAAAGGCACCACCTACGGCTCCTAGAACGCTTACACCAGCGTTGTCTCCGCTCCATCCTCAACATCCATTGGAGCGCTTTCATCCCTAACGTCGAAGTACTCGAGATGGCAGAGGTCGACAGCATCGAGTCCACGCTGCTGAAGATCCAGCTGCGCTGGGTGGGTCACGTCTCCAGAATGGAGGACCATCGCCTTCCCAAGATCGTGTTATATGGCGAGCTCTCCACTGGCCACCGTGACAGAGGTGCACCAAAGAAAAGGTACAAGGACTGCCTAAAGAAATCTCTTGGTGCCTGCCACATTGACCACCGCCAGTGGGCTGATAACGCCTCAAACCGTGCATCTTGGCGCCTCACAGTTTGGCGGGCAGCAACCTCCTTTGAAGAAGACCGCAGAGCCCACCTCACTGACAAAAGGCAAAGGAGGAAAAACCCAACACCCAACCCCAACCAACCAATTTTCCCTTGCAACCGCTGCAATCGTGTCTGCCTGTCCCGCATCGGACTTGTCAGCCACAAACGAGCCTGCAGCTGACGTGGACTTTTTACCCTCTCCATAAATCTTCGTCCGCGAAGCCAAGCCAAAGAAGAAGAAAGAAGAGAAAGGAAGGGCAGAGAGGAAGGGAGAGGGAGGAGATAGGGGAGAGAGGAGGAGTTGGGGAGAGGGGAGAGATTGAAGAGAGGGGGCAGAAAGGAAAGAGAGGGGGAGAGATTTGGGAGGCCAGGGAGTCCTTGAATAATAGCAGAAAGAGGTGAAGACAGGATGGGGGATAAGGATGGGGGGGGGGTGCAGGTGAAGGGACAAATGTATAAGGGGTGGGGGATTAGGGGGTGGGAGAGTAGGAGAACAGGGTTTGGGCTGGAGAGAATGGGGCGGGGAAGAATCAGGAGGGAGGAAGGGATGGGGAATAGTGTTGAGGGTCGAGGTAATGAGTGAATGAGCGGATGAGGATCAAGGGAGGTAGGTCAGGGAGAAATGGGGTGGGGAAGGATTCTTACACAGCCTTCTTCTTGGAACACCTGGACCAGTGTTTGGAGAATCTCCTCGAGAGTCCTGAGAGTGAGAGAGAATGAAAGAGTATGAAAATGAGTAAGAAAGAGAGAGAATGAGAGGGAGGTGACTGAGGGACAGTGTGGGAGGAGAGAGAGGGAGTGGGATAGGGTGCAAGAAAGAGAATGATGAATGAGATGCAAGAGAGAGGTGTGAGAGAGTAAGAGAAAAGGTGAGAGAGAGGTTGTGAGAGAATATGAGAGTGAGAGAGGGAGATAGAGAGGGAGAGGGGGAGAGAGGGGGTAGAGAGTGAGGGAGAGGGCATGAAAGTATGTGAGAGGAGAGGGAGTAAGGGTATGAGAAAGAGAATAAGAGAGAGTGATAGGAGAGAGGTGAAGGTGAGAGGAAGAGTGAGATTGAGGGATAGATGTTAGATGCTGTGAAAGAGAGAGAGGGAGGGTGAGAGAAAGAGGAAGAATGAGATGTGAGAGAGGATGTAAGAAACCATGAGAAAGAGAGAGGGTGATAGACGGGGTGAGAGGGAGGGTGAGAAGGAGGGTAAGAGAGGATGAGAGAGGGCAAGAAAATGTGAGAGTGGGAGAAAGAGGAGGGTGATTGGGAGTGAGTTCGTGAGAGAGACAGAGAAAGTGAGACACAGAGAGTAGAATAGGGTGACCAGGAGAGAGGGGCAGTTGAGGGCAAGGATGGAATGTGTGTATCATGTGGGCGAGCAGGGCTGGTAGTGTGAGGACAGGAGAGTGAAGGTCAGGATTGGAAGGGTCAGGGGTTGGAGAGAGTCAGGGTTTAGAGAAAGTTCTGGGAAGGGATGTGTTGGGGAAGGTAAGGGTTGTAGGTCAGGAACCAGGAAAGGATGGGTTGGGGAAGGTGAGGGTCATAGGTCAGGTTTGGGAAGGGGATGGGTTGGAGAAGGTGAGGGTCGTAGGTCAGGGTTTGGGGAGGGAATACACTAAATTTTGTGGAGGAGACAGGATAGAGTGGGTGAGGGTCAGATATCAGGAGTCAGGGAGGGCATGGTTGGGGGTGAGGGTCAGAGGTCAGGATTTGGAGGGGAATGGGTTGGCGAGAGTCAGAGGTCAGGGGTCACTCACTTGGTCTTGACGTTGAAGTTGCTGCCGATAGCCAGGGTCCGGAGGGAGGGGCAGAGGCCCAGGGCGGGGAGCAGGGTCAGCAGGTCAGAGTCCAGCCCTGCGGGGTTAGCCAGGGATCAGAGGTCAGCTGTGGATCTCTCTGCCTTCCTAACCTTCCGTCTCCCCCTCCTCTGCCCTTGTCCCACCCACTCTCCCCTTCCTCCTTCCCACCACCCGCCACCAACCCTGTCCCTGTGTCTGTCCTTTACCTCATGCTGCCTCATCCCTCTCCCTCTTCATTCCTACCATCTTCTTTCCTTCCCTCCCTTGTCCCCTCCTCCCCATAATGCCCTCCACCCTCTCCTTTGCCCCCGTTTTCCCAACTCCCCTATCCCTTCCACCCCTGCCCTTCCCCCACCCCTCACTGTTAACCAACAGCTCAGACCCTAGACATGCCTCACTTTCTTCTCCAGGACCCTCGCTCCTCCCCCTCCCAGACCGCCCCTCCCTGCCCACTCCCCCTCACCGTTATCTGACAGGTCGATCTTGCTCAGACCCCGGACATGGCTCACGTTCTCCTCCAGGACCCTCGCCCCGTTCGCCCTCAGCTGCAACAAGAGGCAGGATCAGTCCAAGTGGGTGGGTGGGTGGGTGGGTGGGTGGGAGATGTGGGGAGGGGAACTGACCTCAGGAGGACCACCAGGTGAGAGGGTCAAGCAGCAAGAATGGACAGGGTGAGGTTGATTGAGGGGCAGCCCCACCCACTCCCTCTATGGCAGGATTATCAAGGCCAGCCTGACCTCTGACTTCACCCCATCACTCGGAGTCCACTCGAATCTGACACGGCTTTCCCGTGATGCTAAGATTTCGCCCCCTAACACCAGCCCTCAAACTATATAGGTCATGACCCCAACCAGATGCCCTCATCCCATCTCTGACCTCATCCCACAAACCAGCTCTGGCACAGCAGCCCAACCCTGTGACCCAGCAATAGATTTGTGATCTTGTCCTGCAACCCAGCCTTGACCCCGTGACGTAGCCCCGACTCACGACACTTGAACCGGCCGCGACCTGTGACCCGATGACCTGGTTCCATGAAGGGGAAGGGAAATGTGACATGGGGACCAGTGATGGGGATGTGGCATGGGGACAGGGAAGGGTTACTTAGGAGGTGGAAGAGAATGAGGAGTGTTCAGGGGAGGGGTGGAGGAGGGGAAGGAAAGAGGGGGAAGGGGATGAAAGGGGTCAGGGAGGGGGAGGGAGAAGGGAGTAAGGAGGAGAGGGAGAAGAGGGAGTGGGGAGGGGACAGGAGGGGAGATATGGGGGCAGGATCAGGAAGTGGAAGGAGAAGGGGATAGGGTAGAGAAGAGAAAGTGGGCAGGATGATGGAAGGAAGGGAAGGGGGAAGGGTAAGGGATGAGGACAGGGTGGTAGGGATTATGGCAAGGAAGGGAGAGATTTTTGGGGTGGGGAGGGGAAATTAGGACAGGATGGGGGGTGGAGTTGAGAAGGGGAGAGGGAAGAGAGGGAGGAGGAAGGGTTGAGGAGTTGGATGGGAGGGGAATGTGGAGAGGGGCTGGGGAGTGGGATGGTGTGGGGATGGGGAGAAGGGGAGGGGGATGGTGAGGGATGAGGGGAAGGATGAGGAATGAGGAGAGGGGTTAGGGCAAGGGGAAGGGTAGGGGATGGGGAAGGGAGGGAAGAGGATGGGATGTGTGAGAGTAGGAGGGGAAGGGTGCAGGCTTGGGAGGGGAATGTGTATGTGACGGAGGTGGCTGGTGGGGATGGGGAGTGGCAAGGGAGGAGAAGGGGATGAGCAGGGAATTAGGAGATAGAGAGGGTTAAGGGGAGGGGTGAGGGGAGGGAGAAGGATGGGTGGGGAGTGGAGGGATTTTGGTTGGAAGGTGAGGGGTGAAGGGAGAGTGGGAAGGGAGGGGAGGGGAAGAGTTGGGGGAGGGTAGGTTGTATGTGAGGAATGGGGAGGGGAGGTAAGGGGGAGGAAGGCAGGAGGATGGGAAGGAGAGGAGGATAGGAGGAAGGGGAGGGGGAAGGAGAGAGGGGAGGAGAGAGGGCGAGAGGGGAGGATAGAGAAGGGAGGAAGAGAGGGGAGAAAGGATAGGGTGTGGGGGAAGGTGTGGGGAGGAGAGGAAGGTGTGTGGAGGGGAAGGAGTATTGGGGAGGGGGAGAGGAGGGGAAGAGCGCAGGATGGGATGGAGGCAGAGTAGGAGGAGGGGAGGGGAGGGTGTGGGTGGAGGGAGGAGCATTGGGGATGGGGTCCTACCTCACAGCCGCTGAGATCCAGTGTCAGGTCACTCAGCAGTGGGTTGGAAGCCAGTCCCAGCAGCAGGGCCCTAGGAGAGAGAAGGGGGTCACCCAATCCAGGGACCAGACCCCTCCACCTTAGGAACTGGAACCCATCCACCCCAGGTACCGGACCCGTCCTACCATAGGGACCAGAATCCTCTCAACCCAGATCCCTCCCAGCCCAGACCCCTCCCTCTCTGGCGACCAGAATCTCCCTTCCCACCCTTAACCTCTCCCATCCTGGAGACCAGACCCTTCCCACACTGTGGACTGCATCCATCCCACCCTGGGAACTGTACTGTCCAAACTGGTCTCATCCCACCCAGGATTCCTTCTTATCCCAGGAACCGGACTGCTTCAAACCTGGCAACTGGATCCTCCCCTCACACATTAGATTTCTCCCACCTCAGGGACCAGACTCCTTCCACCCAGGACTCATCCCAACTTGGATTCCTCCTCACCCCAGGGACTGGACTGCTCCAAACCCCAGGAACCTGATGCTCTCTAGCCCACACACCAGACCCTTCCCACCCTAGACCCCTCTCATTGTGGGGACCAGATCTCCCCCACCCTAGAGATTAGACCTTTCCCACGCTAGACACTTCCCTTCGAGGGGCACCCAAACAGGAATTCTGGACATTTACTGTGGGTACTACCTCGCCCCACCAGACACTTTCCACCCCTGCTCTCCCCCTCAATATCCTCCCCAATACCCTCAACCAACTTCTCTCTTACCCACACCACCCCCCCTGGACCCTCACCTGAGTTCTCCTTCACCCCCCAGAACCTCCCTGTCCCCCAGGTTCTCCCACACTACCTGGAGCCTGTGCAAACCAGGTTCTCCCTTGCTGCCCCAGGACCTTTCACACCTCTCGACTCCCCTAGCAGGTTCTCCTCCTCCCCCCCACCCCTCCCGCCCAGACCACAGACCCTCTCTTCTCTCAGGTTCCCCTTCGATCCCTCCCATTGGTTTCTCCCTTTACACTTACTGGACCATCCATAGATACTGGGTTCTCCATCTCCCCAGACCCTCCACACATCCTGGGATTCTCCCTGACCCACCACCTTGGACCCACCCCCAACCCCAATACTTCCCGCCCTATCCAACCTGAGAGCTATCCAACCTGAGAGCCGGTGCAGATAGGCGTGTCCCCGAGAAGGACACCCTGTGGAGAGAGAGAGCAGAAGAGAAGAACAACTGGAAGGAGGGTGGGGGGAGGCAGGCTTTCCTACTTTGGGGGGGGTGAGGAGGAAGGAAGAGGAAAGAGAGAAGTAGAGGGGGTAGAGAGAAAGGGAGAGAGGTGAGATGGGGAGAGAGGGAGGGGGAAATGGTGAGAGAGGGAAGGGAAAGGAGATGTTGGAGGGGAAGAGAGGAAAAGGGGGAGAAAAGGAAAGAGGGAAAGGGGAGAGAAAAGGGGGTAAAGAGAGGAAAGGGGAGAGGGAAGGAGAGAAGGGAGGAGGGGAGGAGAGAGAGGGGAGGAGAGGCAAGAGAGAGGGGAGGAGAGAAGGGGAGAAGGGAGGAAAGCGGTGGAAAGAGAGAAAGCAAGGGAGATGAGGGGGGATAGAGAGAGAGAGTGGAACCAAAGGAGGGGAGAGAGCATGGAAAGAGATGGTGAAAGAGGGAAGGCAAGGGAGAGGGAGATGAGAGGGGATAGAAGGGGAAGAGAGAGTGGAACCAAGGGAGGGGAGAGGGGAGAATGAGCATGGAGGAGGGGGAGAGAGAGGGGGAGAGAGTGGGTAAATAAAGGGGAAGAGAGAGGGGAAGCGGGGAGAGAGTATGGAGAGGGGAAAGGGGGAGATAAGGTGGAATGATGGAGAAATAGAGAGAGGGGAAATAGGAGGAGATAAAGAGGGAGTAAGGGGGGAGACAAAGGGGGAGAGAAAAGGTTGAGATCTGTAAACACCTTCCCTGTCTCTGTAACCCTCTGTGGTGCCCACACCCCTCCCTATCTTTGTAAGCCGCAAATATCCCCATATTTTCCCTATCTCCGTAACTCGCACCCCTCAATAAAAAAATGGCCAGAGAGGATGGTAGGGGTGGGTGGCGGAGACACAGCGCTGCTCCTCAGGGTCCCATCTTCCCCTTCCTTTTTTTATAACATCCTTCAACCACAGGTGTCTGTGCCCACGATAGTGGCATTTGTGCTGGTCAGTGAATCACAAGTGGTTGCAGACTCCAGGGGAGCAGTGGTCCAGTGCATGGCATCAGAAACAGGGAGAATAATCCCTGTGGAGAAGAAGCCTGGGAGTCAACCATACAGGGAAGGCAACCACAGCAGCAGACCAGCAAAGGGCTCAGTGGCTGAAGGACCCATACAGACTGCGGCTGCTTTAGACTGGCTTGTGGGAACAAGGATTTGGAAGGGTTCTGAGGGCAAGAAGGGCTCCCAAGGGGGCTTGGGTGCTAAAGGCTTCCTGATTGTATCAGGTTTGGACCTAGAGCTTGGGTTGCCGATGGCTTAAACTGGAGTCTATGTAGCTACAGAGGCGGCAGGACCACTGGAGGTGAACCCACGGATACTCTGTGCATTGAAGATACTCTTTTGCTTCTCTTTCTCCTATTATTAGGGGCACCAGACAATGTTCATGGTGACTCTTGTTTACCTTACGGCAGACAAATATTGAAGTGTGCCATATATGTTACACTTTTATTGGATTATTACATGACAAAGGAAAATTTGTCTCTGCTTCCCACCACTTCCCTCCCTCTTTATTTCCCTCTGGACTCCAATCCTCCCAATCACTCAAGCCTCCACCCTCTTTCCGATCTATGCACCTGGTTACCTGTGGCAGAATGTATTCTGTGAGACGTTCAGGGAGCTGAGTTGTGAGCAGCCACGGGAGATTGCGTCAAACAACTGAAAAAAAAGTGATTGATTGATGAGATGGGAACTGAGCACAATCCTCCTGGTTTAGTCTGACCCATGGATACAGAGACAGGACCTGTGGACTGTCCTCACACCATGGTCTGACCAAGACATACAGAGACAGGACCTGTGGACAGTCCTCACGCCATGGTCTGACCAAGACATACAAAGACAGGACCTGTGGACTGTCCTCACGCCATGGTCTGACCAAGACATACAGAGACAGGACCTGTGGACTGTCCACACGCCATGGTCTGACCAAGACATACAGAGACAGGACCTGTGGACTGTCCTCACGCCATGGTCTGACCAAGACATACAGAGACAGGACCTGTGGACTGTCCTCACGCCATGGTCTGACCAAGACATACAGAGACAGGACCTGTGCATGGTTGCTGCTGCTATGGTCTGATCTAGGGATGTGGAGATAGAGAGCCTGCACTTGGTGCTCCTGTTGTGGTCTAACCTAGTGATATGGAAACAAGAACTGTCAACAGTGCTCCTGGTGTAATCTGACCCAGGAATATGGAGACTTGGAACTGTGCACAGCACTACAGGTGTGGTCTGACCCAGGGGTATGGAGACAGGAATTGTGCGTGCTGGTCTGAGTTATTGTTCATACTCACCACATCGAGTTTAGAGTCTGTTCCAGCGAGATTAAGATCAACGAGAACATTTGGTGAGGCGAGAAACTGGTACAGAAACTAGGAAAGAAATCTAAATTGAGTGAAGCCTCCTCTATACCACCCCATCACACTCACACATTCCCGGGGTCAGACACAGATGATATACTCACCGATGCCTCCTCCCCTGACAAGAGGCCTGTGTTCTTGCTGAGGTCCAAATGCGTCAAAGTGTTAGCGAAAATCTCATTGTTGTTCAACGCCTGGGCCAGTGGTTGCAGACCTGAGGGAGGGGATGCAGTAAGAGAGAGGGGGGAGGGAAGAGAAGAGGGTGGAAGAGGTGAAAAGGGGAGAGTGGGGGAACAGGGGTGAAAAAGAGGGGAGAAAGTAATGGGGCGATAGATAGAAAGGGAGGGATGTGGGGGACAGTAGTGATGAGAAAAGGAGAGGAGGAGAGAGTAATAAAAGTGGGGAGGGAGTGAGAGATGGACAATGGAAAGGATGGAGAGAGAGGTGAGAGAGAAGAGTGAAGGGGAGAGAGAGGGGGAGAGACAGAGAAGGATAGAGAGTGTCAGAGTTGGTAAGAGACAGAAAATGTGAGGCAGACAGATCAAAAGGGGGAGAGAGAGAGAGGGAGAACAGGAGGTGGTGGAAGAGGGGAAAAAGAGAGAGTGATTGCTTTTTTGTTCCACCATGCAACAGATTGGTGTGTCTGGCCAAGGAGGGAGAGGACCACTCACCCCGTGATGTCAGCGATGTGTTGGAGAGATTCAGGAGTCGCAAACCCTTCTCACATCCACAGAGATACTGACTGAATGAAGTAATACCTGAGAGAGAGAGAGTCAGAGAGAAGAAAGAGAAGGGAAAGAGGGGAGCGGGTGAAGATAAGTGTGAAAAAAAATCAAAAGTGAGGAAGGGAGGAGATGGGAAGAGGAGAAAGAAAGGAAAGAGGGGGAGGGAGAGAATGTTGGGAGGGGTTGAAAAGGGGAGGGAAAGAGTAGAGGGGACATTAGTGAGCAGTGGGAGGGAGGAGGCGTAAACGGGAAGGGAGTGGTGGGTATGTAGATGGGTGGGAGGTGTGAAGAGGGGTTGAGAGGGAGAAGGGTAAATGGGAGGAGGAAAGGTAGAGAGGAGGGAAGAAGTGGGGAGGGAGGGAGGAAGGGGACGAGGTAGGAAAGGGGTGGGGACGAAAGGAGGCAGGAGAGGGGATGGGAGGGGAAATCTTACCCGGGAGCCGCAGGGTACCTACCCTTGTCCTCAAGAGGATTGGAGGGTAGGCTAACAGCGGTGAGTGCAGGGAAACCGTTGCTCAGCAGCGCAGCTGCCAATTGTTGGCCAAAGTCCCTAAAAGAGAGATTGCACTGTTAGTGGAAGGAGAGAGCAGAATAGGCTCATGGTCAATGAGGAGACAACGCAAGAGAGTGAGGCAGGTGTGGAGTGTAGATGAGACAGGGTGGGGCTGAAGGGAGTGACAGAGATGGGTTAGTGACTAGGATGGGTGGGGTCAAGGATCAGTACCAGATATAGGCTGAGGTCAGGGGACATTGACTGGAAGAAGTGGAGTTAAAAGTCATTGTTCTGATAGGGTCAATGACTGGGTCATGTTGTGCTGCTTTTACTGCCCTGTGAGGTATCGGTTTGATTTTGTAATCTATTTATCTTGCGTGGAGTTTGTAGTCAGGAGTCAGTGACCAGGTCAGGGTGGGGTCAGGAGTCAGTGACCAAAATGGGTAAGGTTCAGGGGTCAGTGACCAGGATGGTGTGGGGTCTATGACTGGGATGGGGTGAGTTCAGAGGTCAGTAACTGGGATTGGGTAGGGCTAGGGGTTAGTAATCAGGAATGGTGGGGTCAGGTTCAGTGACTGGGACAGGGTGGATTCAGAGGTCAGTGTCGTGGATGGTGTTGGGTCAGTGAACAGATTGGGGTGGGGTCAGGGAATCAGTGACTGGAACGGGGTGAGTTTGGGAACCAGTGAACTGGATGGGTGAGGTCAGGGCTCAGTCTCTGGGATGGGTTCTAGTCAGACCAGTTCGGGATGGGGTGAGTTCAAGGGTCAGTGACTGGGACAGGATGGAGTCAGGGTCAAAGACTGGGGTGAGGTGAGGTCAGGGGTCAATTTTCGGGACAGCGTGGAGTCAATGATTGGGTCGGCGTGGTGTCAGGGCTCCATCTTTGGGACAGGGTTGGATCAGGGTTCAGTGACTGGGTCAGGATGGGGGTCAATGACAGGGTCAGAGTGGGGTCAGTGGTCCAAGCCTGGAATGTGGTGGGAGCAGGGTTCAATGACTGGATTGAGGTGGGGTCACTGATAGGGACAGGGTGGAGTCAGGGGTCAGTGGATGGAGATGGATCAAAGTGGAGTGATAGGGTAGGTTGGGGTTAGTGACTAGAACAGGGTGAAATAAGGGAATCAGTGACTGTAATGAGGTGGAGTTAGTGTACGGCGACTGGGAGAGATTGGGGTCAGTGACCATGTTGGGGTGAGGTCAGGTGTCCATGATCATGATGAGGTTTGCTCAGTGATGGGGATGGGGTGGGGTCAGTGAATGGATGGGTTTGTATTAATGGTCAGTGAAACTTTTGGAATGTAAGGGTTCAATCAGGCAGACGCAGCATGGTTTTAGAAAGGGAAGATCTTGTTTGACAAACTTGTTAGGATTCTTTGAGGATATAATGGGTGCAGTGGATAGAGGAGAACAGGTTGATGTATGTTTGGATTTCCAGAAAGCGTTTGATAAGGTGCCGCACAAGAGACTTCTCAGTAAGTTACAGGAAAGTGGAGTCTGGGGAAGTATATTGGCCTGGATTGAAAATTGGTTGTCTGGCAGGAGGCAGAGAGTCGGGATAAGTGAGAGTTTTTCAGGTTGGCAGAGAGTGGTAAGTGGGGTGCTGCAGGGGTCAGTGTTAGGCCCACAACTGTTCATCATTTACGTTGATGTCTTGGAGGAGGGGACAAAATGTGGTGTAGCCAAGTTTGCAGATGACACCAAACTGAGTGGAAGAGCAAATTGTAATGAGGATGTGGAGAGTCTGCAGAGGGATATAGTTAAGCTGAATGAATGGGCAAAGGTCTGGCAGATGGAGTATAATGTTAGTAAGTGTGAGGTTATCCATTTTGGCAAGAAAAATAAAAGAGCTGAATATTATTTAAAGGGTGAAAAACTACAGCATGCTGTTGTGCAGAGGGACTTGGGAGTGCTTGTGCATGAATCGCAAAAAGTTAGGTTGCAGGTGCAGCAGGTTATTAAGAAGGCAAATGGAAATTGTATAAGGTACTGGTGAGTCTGCACCTGGAGTACTGTGTCCAGTTCTGGTCTCCATATTTGAGGAAGGATATACTGGCTTTGGAGACGGTCCAGAGGAGGTTTACTAGGTTGATCCCTGGGTTGAAGGGGTTGACTTATGATGAAAGATTAAATTGTCTAGGATTGTATTCGCTCGAGTTCAGAAGAATGAGAGGAGAACTTATAGAAACATATAGGATTATGAAGGGTATGGATAGGATAGATGTAGGAAGGTTTTTTGAGCTGGCCGGGAAACTAAAAGGAGAGGACACAGTCTCAAGATTCGGGGGAGTAGATTTAGGTCAGAGATGAGGAAAAATAGTTTTTCCCAGAGAGTAGTGAATGTTTGGAATTCCCTAACCAGGGAAGTGGTTGAGGCTGCCTCATTAAACATATTTAAAATTCGTTTAGATAAATTTTTACATGATAGAGGAATTAGGGGATATGGGAAGAAGGCAGGTAGGTGGAGTTAGGTCATAAATTAGATCAGCCATGATCATATTGAATGGCAGAGCAGTCTCGATGGGCCATTTTCGGCCTACTCCTGTTCCTACTTCCTATGTTCCTATGATTGAGTCAGGGTGGGTTCAGTGATCAAGTTGGGTGGGGTCAGGGGTCACACCGGGATGGGGTGGTGTCATGAACCAGGACAGGATGGGGTCAGGGGATGTGACTGGGGCGAGCTGGGATCAATGATCTGGAGGGAGTGAGATCAAAGACCAGGATGTGCTGGCTTGAGGGGTTAGCCGCAGGGAAGATGGGGAGTCAGTAACCAGGACAGAGTGGGCTCAGGGATCAGTGATAGGCAAAAGGGTGTGGCCAAGGTTCAGTCTCTGTGATGGGATGGAGTCAGTGACTGTGTTCAGGTGGGTTTGGGGGAAGTGATCGAGATGGACTGGGTGAGGTCAGGGGCAGTGACCAAGATGGAATGGGATCATACGGACTGGATGGGGTCAGGGGCAGTGACCGAGATGGAATGGGATCAGATGGACTGGGTGAGGTCAGGAGTCAGTGACAAAGATGGGTTGGGGGTTAAGGTTCTGTGATCAGGTTGAGAGGTCAGGAGGAGTGAGCAGGACGGGGTGGGTCATTGACTGGGACAAATATGGGGTTGGGTCAGTGACTGGTTCACCATGGGGTCAGTGGTCCAAGCCTGGTTGGTGTGGGATCAGGTATCAGTGACCAAGGCAGAGTGGGGTCAGGTATCAGTGACCGGGATGGTGTGGGATCAAGGGCAGTGACCAGGATACTATGGGGTCAGGTATCAGTGACTGGGATGGTGTGGGGTCAGGGGCAGTGACCAAGGTGCTATGGGGTCAGGTATCAGTGACTGGGATGGTGTGGGGTCAGGGGGTCAGGTATCAGTGACTGGGACACAGTGGGGTCAGTTATCAGTGACCAAGATGGGGTAGGATCAGGGGCAGTGACCAGTGCAAGGTGGGGGTCAGGTATCAATGACCAGAACAGGGTGGAATCAAGTATCAGTGACTAGGACAGGGTGGGGTCAGTGACTGGGTCGGATTGGAGTCACGGTTTTGTGATTGGGATGGGGAGGATTCATGGGGCAGTGACCAGGATGGGATGGGGACATGACTCATTGACCAAGATGGAATGGGTCAGAGGTCTGACCAGGTCGTGGTGGGGTCCAGAGGTTCGGGGGATTATGTTTAGGGGTGGTGCAGGGAATTGGAGTATGAGGGTGACGAGACTCAACAAGGTGTGGTGACGTATCCCTTACGCTCTTAGTCCTGAATTCTCCATCTCCAGCTCTTCGATCGAAAGGGACCTACTCAGGGAATGCAGAATCTGCTCGATCACCTCCGCACCCTGTGTGGGGACAGGGTGAGTGGGGGGAGAGACAAGGTGTTGTCCCCTCATCTCCTTCCTCCCCCCCACCCCGTCCCCTCAGTGCCCCTCCTTTCTTGCCCTCTGTGCAAGATTGATCTCCCATCAATCTACTCCTCCCTCCCCCACACCCTCCTCATTCCCTTCACTCCACTTTCCCTCGACCCCTCTCTCCTCACCCCATCCCTCACTCCCTTTACTTTCTCAAGACACCTCCTTTCCCTGGCCATCTTCTCTCACCTCGTCCCCTCTACCCCTCCCCTCCCACCCTTCCTCCTTGGCTCTATTCCCTCCCTTTGCCCCCCTCCATATTCTCCTCTCACTTTCTTCACCATACCATAGATTATAACTCAGAAAACAGGCCCTTCAACCCTTCAAGTCTGTGCCAAACTATTATTTTTCCTCGTCCCACTGACCTGCACCCATTCCTTATCCCTCCATATTCCTACCATCCAGGTACCTGTCCAAATTTTTCTTCAATGAAAATTGTGTCTGCATTCACCACTTCAGCTGGCAGCTCATTCCATATTCACACCACTCTGTGTGAAGAAATTCCCCCTAACGTTCCCCCTAAACTTCCCTCCTTTCACCTTTGACCCATATCTGCGGGTTTGTATCTCACACTCTCAGTGGAAAAAATCTACTTGCACAAACTCTATCTGCACCCATCACCATCTTCCGCACTATTCTTCCCTTCCCACCCTTCCCCTCCCTTCCCTTCCCTCGACCCTTCTCTTGACCCTACTCTGCCTCCACACATCTCCCTTGCTCCTCCCTACCCTCCCTTTCCTACCATGTCATCCCCATCCTCCCTCCTTGGTCTCTCCCATCCCTCCTTCCACTCTTCCCCATCCCCACTCACTCCACTCACTCCTTCCTCACCCTCCACTCTTTCAAGTCCCCCTACACCTCCCTCTTTGCCCTGGGCTCCACTCTTTCATTTCCTCGCTCCCTCTTCTCCCCCTTCTTCACATTCCTCATCCTTTCCCTTCCTCCTCACCTCCCTCACAACTCCCCTCCCTCCTCTTCCCCATCCATCTCCTTTCCTTTCCTCCCTACCCACCCTCCTCCATCTTCCCAATCCTCACCCTGTCCATCCACCTTCCTCCTCTCTACCCTCCTGTCCCCCTCCCACTCTTTCCCTCCAGACCTCTTCCACCTACCAGTTTGAGATCACGTGTGGTGAGCTTTCGGAACCACTGGTTGTAACCGAGGGCAGCCACGATGAGAGCCAGGTCCCTAAGGCCGGGAATAGGAGTGGGAGGGGAGAGGAGACAGGACAGGAGAGGTGAGTCACCATTTCCTCTCTCCACCCTTGGGTCCCACCCTCCACTTGGCTTCAGGAAGCCCTAGCTACAGGGTGGATGGAGAAGCACAGGACAGGGGAACAGACCCATTGGTCCATTTTCTCTCTGTGGACCCAGCCCCCTTCCTCAGACAGTCCCTTCTCCCTCTGATCCATCTCCCTCTGAACCTTGCTATTCCCGGACCCATCTCCCTTTGAACCTTCCCCAGACCTATCTGAACATTTCCTATCTCCCTCTGAACTTTCCCTGTTCTCATCTCAATCTCCTTCTGAACCATCCCCATCCCTTCTCCCTCTGAACCTTCCTCATCCCCATCTCCCACTGATCCTTCCCTGTCACTGTCTCCATCTCCCTCTGAACATTCCCTATCCCCTCTCCTTCTGAGCCTTCCCCATCTCTGCCTCCCACTGAATCTTCTTGATTCTCGGACCTGGCCCCTCTGAACCTTCCCCAACCCTGGACGCGTCCCAATGTTTGTTGGACAGTGTCAGGGTCCTCCTGCAGCTCATCTCACACTCCCACCACCCTCACTGTGAAGGAGCCCATCAGGTCTCTTTTAAATCTCTCCCCTCTCACCTTAAACCTGTCCTCTCTCGTTTCAAACTCACCATCCTTGGTGGGAGAGAAATGGTGACCATCCACCTTATCCACACCCCAGTTGGTTTCATAAACCTTTAGAAGGTCCCCCTCAGTGTCCTGAGATCTCCCTGTTCTACAACTCTCCCGACCTTTCACCTTGTCAGTCATAGTACCCTGAGGTTGCTCTGTTCGACAACACTCCCCATTATTCAATGTATCTCTATTCCACAACACTCTTCTGGACTCGCCATTTGACCCCCTGCACTCACCGGGATTGTAAGTGGCTGAAATCAAGGATGTTAAATTGTCGACTGTCTTGGGAGTGGTAAATTGTGTCAACATCCTGAGAAGAGAGATGGTACACAGGGTTAGAACAAAGAGAAAGAGTGATGTGAGAGGGAGAGAGAGGTGAGATAAAGGTAAAGGGGTGAGAGTGTGTGTGAGAGAGAGAAGTGAGAGAGGAAGAGGGGGGGAGGAAAGTGAGGGGAGAGAAGGGGAAAGGGAGGATGGGGAGAGAGGGGTAGAGGAGGAGAAGGGGAGTGGGAGAGAGAGACTAGGAGGGAGAGAGACAGGTCAAATGGGGAGGGGGAGAGAGACGAGGGGAGTAAGACGTGGGGGAGAGAGATGGGAGAGAAAGACGGGAGGGAGAGATGGGAGGGAGAGATGGGGGGAGAGATGGGGGGGAGAGAGACGCGGGGGAGAGAGACGCAGGGGAGAGAGACGCGGGGAGAGAGACGCGGGGGAGAGTGACGCGGGGGAGAGTGACGCGGGGGAGAGTGACGCGGGGGAGAGTGAAGGAGTAGGGAGAGATGGGTGGATTTGTGAGGGAGACAGGAGAGAGTTAGAGAGAGGGAAGAAAATGGAGAAGGGGAAGGGAGTGTGGGGAAGTGATAGAGGGGACAGATTGGGGGGAGGGACCAGAGGGGATGGATGAGAGGGGTTCAAGGGGGAATGAAGGGAAATCAGGTGCAAGGGTAGGGGTGGGTGAATGGGGATGGGTGGGGCAGTGTGGAGGGTGGATGCTGGGTCGAATCAAAAATTTGTCCCTACCCATTGCACCTCCTCTCGACATTGAACCCCATTGTAATCGCAAAGTGCAGCGTAGGTCTCTGAGAATCCCCCTGAGAAGAGAGGAATCCCACCCAATATCAACCCCAGAATTATGTCATGGTAACCCCTAAAATGTATCCCAAAATAACCCCAACACTGAAATGACCCCAGAAATCAACGAGAGCTGAAACACATACCTCAACTGATAAGCTCACCCTTCATCTCATGTGTTCCTCAAATTTCTACTCTCACCCCTCCTCTCCCTCCCTTCCCATTTGACTCTCCCTGCTCCTCTCCTACCTCTCTCCCCCTTCCCTCCCCCATGCTCTCCTCTTCCCTCACACCTACTTCCCCACTCTTTTCCCTCTCCCATTTCTTTTCCCCCTGCCACTACTATTTTCCTCACCACCTTTCACTCCCCCTTTCTCATTTTCAACCTCTCCCCATCTCCTCTTCCTCTTTCTCCACCCTCTCTAACTCTCCCTCCCTTTCTTCCCCCACTCTCTCCCATCTCTTTCCCCTATTTTCTCCAGCACCTTTCACCCCCTCTTTCTCTCTTTATCAACCTCTCTCATCATCTCCTCCTCTCCATCCCCTCTCCACACCCTTGCCTCCTACACCACTCTCTCTACTGCTTTCTTTCCCCCCCCCGTTGCTACCCGCTATCTCCACCTTCACTCTCCTACCCCACTACATCTTCTTCCCCTACCCCATCTCTCCCTCACCCACCCATTCTACTCACCACAGCAGACCCGAGACCTGGGTGAATAGGGTTTTGCCGTCCCCAATGAGTGGTCACACGGTGATGATGCTGACCTATCTTGGCTCAGGAACCTGAGCAGGAGAGACACGAAGAGTATGAGAGAGGGAGAGGGAGAGGGGGATGGGGAGAGGGGGGGGCGAGGAGGATCAAGTGATAGGGAGTTGGATGAGAGGCATGAGGAGGATGAAGGGAGAGAGGCTGTTGGGTAACGGTGAGGGGAAGGGGATGGGAGGCAGGGATGAGGGGGCAGGGGTAAGGGGAGGTTGTGAGGGAAGGGTGTGAGGGGAGGGCATGAGGGGAGGGTGTGCAGGGCAGGATAAGGGGGTGAAGGAGAGTGGGTGATGGACAGCAGCCGGGCTGTAACTGGTGGAGTCTCCAGGGATGAGCTGTACCCTCTGATCCAGACACTGATGGGGGAGTGTAGAGGGAGAGGGGAATGGGAATGGGGTGATGAGGAGGGTAATGGGTCTTGGGATGGGGAGAGGTAGCCTCAACAGGATGAATTGTGCCCTCTGATGTGAGGGAGGGGGAAGAGGTTGGGGGAAAGAGGTGGGGAAAGAGTTGGGGGAAAGAGTTGGTGGGGGTGTGGAGGGAAAGAGGTGGGGGAAGAGGTGGGGAAGGGGAGAGAGAAGAGGGGAGAGAGAAGAGGGGAGAGAGAAGAGGGGAGAGAGAAGAGGGGAGAGAGAAGAGGGGAGAGAGAAGAGGGGAGAGAGAGGAGGGGAGAGAGGGGGAGAGAGAGTGGGAGAAGGAAATGGAAGATGGGTAGAGGAGAGGAAGGCAGAGAGAAGGGAAGAGGTAGGGTGGCAAAGATAAGGGGAGAGGTGAGAGGAGACATGGGTAGTGGAAGTGGGTGGGGGGTGTGGATGGGGAGGGTGTGGGGAAGGGAAGGGTTATGGGGGAAGGGGATGGCTGCCAGAGGAAGATGAGCTGTGCCCTGTGACACACACACTGACGGGGGAGAGGTGGGGAAGATCTTGCTCAGAGCACAGTTGACATGGTTGAGCAGCTGCTGTCGTTCCTGCAGCGTCTCAAATCTCAGGTTGAAGGAGCCTCTCCCTGTCTCGACCGCGAGCTGTAGAAGAAGCAGGAGGGTGAAGGACATTCGCTGTATCCCATCCTGTCACACTCTCCATCTCAACCTGCCACACTCCCATCCTTATCGTCAGATGCCCCCTTCCCTGTCCTGTCACACCCCAAACTCCACCCACTACGCACGTCATCCTATATCACACCCCACCTGACCGTCACACACCCTTCCCATCCTGTCCCATCCCACATCCTCCCATCTTGTCCTGCCACACCCCCAGCTCTATCCCCCCCACCCTCTCTACCTGTCCTGTCAGACACTCCTACCCTATACCGCCACACCCATCACCCATACTGTCACCCAACCCATGCATCTTGCCACACACACCCCAACCCATCCCATCACATCCCCATGCATACTGTCATAAACATCCCACTCCATCCTGTCCACACCCTCAACCCCGTCCAGTCTCACCCCCAACCCGTCCCACCCCACCTGACTCATCAAACATCCCCACCTATACTGACATCCACACACACACACACTCACACACACACACACACACACACACACACACACACACACACACACACACACACACACACACACACACACACACACACACACACACACACACACACACACACACTCTCTCTCTCTCTCTCTCTCTCTGGAATAGGTTAGATACAAAAAAAACAACTTACTTGATCCACATTAAAGGGAGTGAGATTTTGAATCTCAAGGAAATTGAAGGAATTCTCAACCTGAAATAACAGTAAGTTTATTTACAACAGAATAAGGTTTAAATGCAGAAAAACATCCTCAAGAGTAGGTCATAGGCTGGGATCCAATCTGGGGGGTCCAGGGGGTTTATATAGAGCAGGGGTGTCAAACTCAAATTCACAGAGGGCCAAAATTAAAAACTTGGACTAAGTCGAGGGCCGAACTAAATATTTATTGAAAATTTTCAACAACATCTGCATGTTTTCTCTTCTTTCAACATATGTAATGTTAAACTTTTTCTTATTAAAATAAATGTTTAATAATAGTTTTGGATAAACTCTTTCCAGAAGCATTAACAAATGAGAAATAAAATATTCAATAAATAATATTTCTCTATAGAGGATTTGTCAAATGTTGCTAGTGTGCTGTCGAATAGTAAAATCTGAGGGCTATTGAGAATGTGGGAGAATAACATGATTCCTGAAACAATCAAATGGGTGACTGATTGTGGGCATGAACTCTAGCAGGGTTATTTCCCATGCCCTTTTTCCATTGGTACAGATATCCTTTGATTTACACACTTTTCAAGTTTTATGCCTAATGAGCTTGTATCCAGGTGCTGGACCATTTTTAACCAGGAATATATTTATCACTGTGACATGAAACTATTGGAAGATCGTTTTATCCTGAGATTAAAGTTCATAATCCTTACTCAGGCCTGTGTGCGGGAGGGCGGGGTTTGTGGGCGATCGGGTTGGACAACGACAGTGCGGGGGCATTGGCTCTCGCTGCAGGGCGGCATCTCGGCGGATCAGCGGCCCCGTCACCGTGAGTCGCGGGTCGGCCTGCGGCAGGGAGGGGGAGTGGGCAATGGTCCTGGCGAGGTCAGGCCCGAGGCCTCCGGTTCCGGGCGCTGGGAAGCAGCCTTGGCTTCCCCTGACACCGGCCAGGCCCCAAAACCAGAGTCCACGGTGAGACCCTGCAACGTAAACAGAGGAGGTGGGGGCGATTAGCAGGCTGACACCAATGCATTCTGGGATTTGTTGTATTACTGTGCATGCGCTATACTGGCGCGGCGGCCAGCGGGCCACCTCTAATACATTTTTGAAATGATCTTGCGGGCCAAATATAATTATATCGCGGGCCAAATTTGGCCCGCGGGCCAGAGTTTGACATGTGTGATATAGAGAATAACAGATCCCCAGAAGTGGGTCACAGACTGGGATCTGAACCAGGGGTTTGGGAGGGCTGATATACTGATCCTTGGGATTCAGGATGTTGAGATTGAGGCTTACCTTGACAGGAACTTTCTTAAAAACAATGGACATTCTCCAACGGGTCAGTACCTGAAAACAAACAAAAGACAGGATTTTACACTGGGAGCTTCACTCCGCTTGACCCTGGGAGTTTGTGTGATAGGACAGGGCAGAGGGAGGTTGACTGAGTCTGAAACCGGGAGTGTGCATACGTGAGAGTGAGTGATAGGGATGGGGGCCCTATAAACTTTGAGCACAATCCCAAGGGAGCCAGAGCCAAAAAAGATTGAGAATGCCTATGTGGGGGGGTTGTGTGTGTATCTATGTGCGCATGTTTAAGTAAAGTACAGGACGAAGGTGAGGAGGGTGTGAGGGTCCCAGGACAATGGGGACCCTGTACTTACCAGCACTCTGTCATCAAGGTGCCCACTCTTGATCTCCACCTTCACTCTGGACAGCGAAAGTAGTGTTTCACCAAAGGCAGAGCGGATGCCATCTGTTGGGGATGAGAGAGAAGGTGAAACCAGAGCTGAGACAACAGAGCAGACCAGTAAGGGAGCGGGGGAGGGGGGGTTGCAATGGAGAGCAAGGAGGGGACAGAGACAGGGATGTAGGGGTAGATGGGGTGGGTAGAGGGAGATGGGGAGGGACGGGAAAGATGGGAGAGGGAGGGATGTGGGAAACCAGAGGGGTGACAAAGATAGGGAGGGATGTGGAGACCTGATGTGGGGGGGGGTTAGAGAGATAGGGAGGGTTGTGGGGACCAGAGGGGATTACAAATATATGGAGAGGTGTTGGGAGTGAAGGGGATGAGATAGGCAGGTGTGGCGACCAGAAGGTGTTACAGGGACAGGGAAGGGTGTGGCGACCTGAGAGGGTTACATAGAAAGGGAGTGGTGTGGGGATCGGAAAATGTTACACAGGGAGGGGTGTGGGGATTGGAGGGGATTACAGAGACAGGGAGGGGTATGACTGAAGGGGGGTACAGAAATAGTGACGGGTATGGGGACCGAATGTAGTCACGGAGAGAGAGAGGAGTTTGGGGACTGGAAAGGGGTTTGGTGACTGGAAAGGGGTTTGGGGACTGGAAAGGGGTCACAGTGATAGGAAGGGGTATGGGGAACAGAGGGGGGGTTACAGAGAGAAGGAGGGGTTTGTGCTATCAGAGGGGCTGTAAGAGCAAGGGAGGGCATAGGAATTGGGGGAGGGGGGTGTTACACATATACTGTAGATATGGATTAGAACGGTTTGCAGAGATGTTAGGGTGTGGGGACTGGAGTTGGTTGCCCAGGGAAGAAACATTGTGGTGTCCAGAGGGGATTGCAGAGAAAGAGAGGGATGTATGGACCAGAGGTGGTGGGGTGGTTACAGACACAGAAAAGGTTGTGGGGCCTGGAGGAGATACAGTTTGGGAAGGGGTTGGGAGAGGAGGAGGTTACCAGGATTGGTTGGGGTGTGGGGACCAGGTGTGGGGTCCCAAGGGCATTACAGAGATAGGGAGTGGTATGAGAACCTAAGAGTGTAACAGAGACAGGGAAGGATGTGGGACCAGAGGGTGCTGTAGAGATAGGGAGTGTTGTGGGGACCATAGGGCAGGGGTGGCCAACCTTTTAATTTTTAATTTAGACATACAGCACAGTAATAGGTCATTTTAGCCCACAAGTCTGTACCAGGGGTGTAGGTTAATTGGGCAGCACAGACTCGTGGGTCAAAATGGCCTGCTACTGTGCTGTATGTTTAAATTAAAAATTAAAAGGTTGGCCACCCCTGCCATAGGGGATGACAGTGATAGGGAGGGGTGTGGAGACTGGAGGGATTTACAGAGATAGGGAGGGATGTGGGGACTGGAGTAGGTTGCCAAGAAAGGGAGGGATGCAGAGGGTGGAGGGGGTTACAGACACAAGGATGGGTATGGGGGACCAGAGGAAATTATAGACAGGGAGTTTGTTGGAATTGAAGGGGTATGCCAAGATAGGGAGTGATGTGGGCACCGGAAGGGGATTCAGAGACAGGGAGGGTCTGGGATCCAGATGGGTGCCAGAGGCAGGGAGGGGTGGGGAGATTGGATGTGATGTCCTCACGTGTTTACAGAGGTGTGTGGAGGAGAGTTGGAACAGACACAGGGAGGGGTGGGGAGATTGGATGTGATGTCCTCACGTGTTTACAGAGGTGTGTGGAGGAGAGTTGGAACAAACACAGGGAGGGGTGGGGAGATTGGATGTGATGTCCTCACGTGTTTACAGAAGTGTGTGGAGGAGAGTTGGAACAGACACAGGGAGGGGTGGGGAGATTGGATGTGATGTCCTCACGTGTTTACAGAGGTGTGTGGAGGAGAGTTGGAATAGACACAGGGAGGGGTGTGGGGACTGAGAGAGGTTATAGAGATTAGGAGGGGTGTGGGGACTGGAGTGGATTACAGACACAGGGAATGGTGTGGGTACTGGAATGGGTTATGAGATGGAAGGGTAACTGGACCAGCAAGTGTTACAGAAATAGAGAGGGATGTAGGGAATGCAGGAGATTACAGAGGTAGGTTGTGGGAAAACTGGAGAAGGGGGGGCCACAGGGACTGGAAAGTGGGTGGGACTAAAGGAAGGGGTGACCAGAGTGGGTTACAGGGAGAAAGAGGGTATAGAGAATTGGAGGGGGTTACACGGACAGGAATGGGGTGTGGGGGAACAGAGTGGGTTACAAAGATAAGGAAGGCTGTAGGTACAGGGTGCATTTTCAGAGACAGGGAGGGGTGTGTGGACTGGAGGGAGTTACAGGTCAGGTTCTAGGGGTTGGGCAGCAGAAATAGGGATGTGCATTGAGACTGGAATGGATTCCAGGGACAGGGAGTGGTCTGGAGACCAGCAGGGGTTACAGGCAGAGGAAGGGATGTGGGGACCAAAAGGGGTTCCAAAGGTTAGGAGGGGTTTGGGGTCTGTAGAGTGTTACAGTTAAGGATAGAAGGGGCTGAATGGGATAACAGAGATGGGGAGGGATGTGGTGACCAAAGGGGGTTCACTGTGACAGGGGTGGCTGCGAGAGACCCAACAGGACAACAGAAACGTGGAGGGGTGTGGCGTATCAGAGGGGTTATAGAGATAGTGAGGGGCTTGAGAAGGGGGGGTTACAGAGGGGATATAGAGATAGAAAGGGGTATGAGGACAGGAGGAGGTTACAGAGACAAGGAGGGATGTGGAGGACAAGAGGGGGATTACAGATGCAGGGGACTGGATGGGTTGGAGATAAAAGGAGTGGTACAGAGATCAGGAGGGGCGTGAGGCCTGGAGGAGGTTACAGAGACAGAGAGGGATGTGAGGACCAGAGGGAGTTACAGAAATTTAGAGGGATTTGGAGACAGGAGGGGGATGAAGAGATAGGAATAAGTGTGGGGATTAGAGAAGATACAGAAGTAAGGAGGGGTTACTGGCACTCAGATGGGTGTGGGACCAAACAGTGTTACTGAGACAGGAGGGGTTATGGGGACGATATGGGGGTTAAAAAGAAAAGGAAGATTGTGGGCTCTGGAGGAGGGGTTACAGAGATAGGGAGGTGTGTGGGGACTGCAGGAGGTTAAATGGACAGAAAGGGGTGTGGTGGACCAGAGAGGCAGGGAGGGGTGTGCATACCCAAGGGGAATTCAGAGACAGAGACGTGGGTTTGGTGAGGGGAGACAGTGATAGGGAGGGGTATGGGGACTGGAGGGGGTTTCATGGACAGAGAGAGATGTCAGGGACTGGAGGGAGTTACAGAGATAGAAAGGATTGTTGGGAACAGAGAGGTTTCAGAGACAGGTAGATTTGTGGGGATTGGAGGCAGTTACAGACCCAGGAGGGCAGGGTATGTCTGTGAACCGGAGGGGACTACAGAGACAGGGAGAAGTATGGGAACTGGAGGGGGTTGCAGACATAGGGAGGTGTGTGGGGACAACAGGGTACTACATTCAGGGAGGGTGGTGGGCATTGGATGGGTTACAGAAATAGGGAGGGTTGTGGGCATGATAGGGATACAGAGATAGGAAGGGTTGTGGGCACAGGATGGGGATGCAGAGACAGGAAGGATTGTGGGCACAGGATGGAGTTGCAGAGATAGGGAGGGTTGTGGGCACATGGGGTTGTAGAGACAGGGAGGGTTGTGGGCACAGGATGGGTTGTAGAGATGGAGGGTTGTGGGCACATGATGAGGCTGTTGAGACAGGGAGGGCTGTGGGTACAGGATGGGGCTGTAGAGACAGGGAGGGTTGTGGGCACATGGGGTTGTCGAGATGGAGGGTTGTGGGCACAGGATGAGGCTGTGGAGACGGGGATGATTATGGGCACAGGATTGTAGAGACAGCGAAGGTTGTGGGCATCGGATGGGGTGACAGGGACAAGGAGGGTTGTGGGCACTGGATAGGGTTACAGAGATAGGGAGGGTTGTAGGCACCAGATGGGGTTACAGAGATAAGGAAGGGTGTGGAAACCAGAGTGGTTTCGAAAGGCAGGGAGAGGTGTGAGGTTCAGGGGGCATTATAGACATCAGGATTAAGTAGGTGGGGATTGGAGGAGGCTGCAACATCGGAAGGGGTGTGAGGACCGGAGGGCATTACAGAGATGTGGAACGGTGAGGGGACCGGAGGGGTAACGGAGATCGAGAGGATGTGGGACCTGAAGGGGTTATAGAGACGGGGGAGAGGAACCGCTGTGTGTTACAGCGAGGGAGGAGTGTGGGGACCAGAGGGCCGTGCACCACGCTCTTCCTCACCCTGCACATTTGTCGGGATACCGCTCCAGTCCATGGCGAGCCGGCTTGGCGCTGCTCGTGGTGCTGACGAGCGCTGCGAACATCCAACGCTACCTCAAAGACAGCAGGCGCCGCCCGTCCCCGTCGCTCCGTAAACACTGAGCGGCTGCTGAGAGAACGAGCCGAGCCGAGCGGGGCGGGCGGGCGAGAGGGAGGGAGCGACAAATAGACAAATGGGGGGAGGGTTAGCGGGGAAGTGGGAAGGGAAGGGGGAGGAAGGGATGAGAGGGGGTGGGGTGGAGGGAGGGAGGGAGGGAGGGAGGGAGGAGAGAGCAGGGGGAAGGTGGAGGGTAAGAGGGAGGAGAATGTAGAGCAAGAGGGAAGAGAGAATGGGGGACAGGGAGAAGGGGAGGAGGAGTGTGAGGAGAGGAGTGAAGGAGGGGGAAGGGGGCGGAGGGGGAGAGGGATGAGGGGAAAGGAGAGGAGGGAAGGTGAAGGGAGGGGAAGGGAAAGGAGAGAAGGGGAGGGGAGGGGAAAGGAGAGAAGGGGTTAGGGGAGGGGAAAGGAAAGGAGAGAAGGGAAGGTGAGGGGAAAGGAGAGAAGGGAAGGTGAGGGGAGGGGAAAAGAGAGAAGGGAAGGTGAGGGAGGGGAGGGGAAAGGGTGAAGGTAGGGGAAGGGGAGGGGATGGGAAAAGAGAGAAGGGGAGGGGAAAGGAGAGAAGGAGTGAGGGGAGGGGAAAGGAGAAAAGGGGTGAGGGGAGAGGAGAGGGGAGGAGAAAGAAAAGGAGAGAAGGGAAGGGGAGGGGAAGGTGAGGGGAAAGGAGAGAAGGGAAGGTGAGGGGAGGGGAAAAGAGAAGGGAAGGTGAGGGAGGGGAGATGAAGGGAGGGGAGAGGAAGGGAGGGGAGGGGAAAGGAGAGAAGGGAAGGGACAGAAGGTGGGGAGGGGAGAGTAGAGGGAGGGAGAGGGGTGAGGTGAGAAGGATGGGGAGGAGGGAGAGGGGAGGGAACAGGATAGAAGATGCGGAGCAAGTTGGGAGGAGGAAAGGGGAGAGGGGTGGGGGTGAGTGGGTGAGGGAGAGATGGAGTGAGGGGGAGGGGAGGGGGTTAGGGAGGGGAGGGGGTTAGGGAGGGGAGAGGGGTTGAAAGATGGGGAGGAAAGATAAGGGATGGAGGAAGGGAGAGAGGGGTGATGGAGGGGAGGACGGTGAGGAGATGGATGGGAGGGAGGAAAGTGGGGAGAAGGGAGGGGAGAGAGGGGTTAGAGTGAAAGAGGGGTGTCAGTGGGAGAGGATTGTGAGGGAGGCTGAGAGGGGAGAAGGGGTGAGGGAGAAGGAGAGGTGGTAAATGCTGGTAGAGGATGTGGAGGAGAGAGGGGAGGAAGGAGAGTGGTTGGAGGGGAGAGGGTGAGGGTGGAGGTGATTGGTGGTGGAGGGGGGTGAGGGAGCAGAGGGGAGGGTGAGAGAGGGGGCATGCGGAGGAGAGGGGGAGGGCAAGAGAGGGGGTATGGGGAGGAGAGGGGGAGAGGTTGATGGATTGGGAGTGGTGGAGGGCGGGGTGGTGGTAATGGAGGGGAGAGGGAAAGGGGAGAGAGAGTGATGGAGGGGAGGAGGACAGGGGCAGGAGGGGGATTGGAATAGGAGGTGTGCAGGAGCGGGTAGAACACAACATAAATGTTGGGCAGGCGGACATCAGTGGAACACTCAATGTGAACAATGGGGAGTATCGTGACTGTGGGGTACAAGGGTGGGACCCACACCGTGAATGGTGGGGAGTGTTAGGGTACAGAGGGACCTCGAGGTACAATGGTAGGAACACACCATGAAGGATGGCGTGGAGGGACCTCAGGGTATGATTGAGGGACTCACATCATGAAGGGTGAAGAGTGTCAAGAGATGGAAGATCCTTAGGGCATGAGGATGGGACACAGACCACAAACAGTGCAGAGTACTGAAGGCAGAGCCACCTTGGAGTAATAGGGTGGCTCTGACTTTGTGAATGGAGCAGTGCTGAGGGACAGAGGGACTTTGTGGTATGAGGGTGGGCAGACACCATGACTGATGCGGAGTGTCAAGGGACAGAGGGACCTCAAGGTATGGTTGAAAAGGGTGATAAATACAACACTGAAGATCTGTATTTAAATGCTTGCAGAATCATAATAAAGTTGATGATCTTGTAGCACAGCTGGAAGTTGGTAGGCACGACATTGCGGTCATCACTGAGTTATGGCTGGAAGAAGCCCACAGCTGCAAACCAAATATCTGTGGAAACATGGAGTATTGGAAGGACAGGAAGGTAGGCAGAGTGGGAGGTGTGGTTCTGCTGGTTAAAAATGGAACTCACTCTTTGAAGAGAGGAGACATCGGATCAGTATAGAATCTCTATGAGTAGAATGAAGAAACTACAAGGGAAAAAGACCCTGATGAGGGTTGTATACAGATCTCCAAACAGTAAAAACTAAATTCAGAGGTGTCAGTATTCCAGTGGAATAAAGGGGAAGACAAAGGTATGAGAGAGGATCTGGTAAAAGTTAATTGGAAAGGAACACAAGCAGGGAGGATGGCAGAGAAGCAAAAGCTGGAGTTTCTGCAAGAAATAAGGAAGATGCAGGATAGGTATATTCCAAAAAAGAAATATTTGAATGGAAAAATGATACAACTGTGGCTGACAAGAGAAGTCAAAGCCAAAATATGCAAAGAAGCAACATTAGTGGGAAGATAGAGGACTGGAAAGTTCTTAAAAGGAGAGAAAGCAGAGGAGTGGGACTGAGAGAGAGAGCAGATCTGCTCATGATGCAATAGTGGAGCTGAATGGCCTACCTGCTCTTATATCTTATAGTAGGGCACACATTGTGAACAGAGAAGTGTCAAGGGATCTTCAACAACTCCATTTTCCTGACTCTACAATCCTGGTCCAGACTATCCTCATTCACCCTATGCGGCAACTACATTTACTGCCAAATGACAGCCTTTGGCCCCTTGGGTCTGCACTGACCCAATGGCACACAGATCCCCCCCCCTCATCCCATTGACCAGGGATGAGACCTGTTGGCCCCCTCTCTGGTCTGTGCTTGCTCAATGACACACTGGTCTCCCTATTCCCATTAACTAAAGGATGAGACCTTTCAGCCCCTAGGGTCTGTGATGGTTCTTGACAAACTGGTTCCCCTTGTCCTGTTGACCAGGGGTGAGACCCTTTGGCATCTTGGATCTGTGCTGGCCTAATTGTTCTCCTCATCTCAGGATAGATAAATCTGCTGGACCAGATGGATTGCACCTTCGAGTTCTGAAAGAAGTAGCGGTAGAGATTGTAGAGGTGTTGGTAATTATCTTTTTTTTAAATTTTTTTATTTTTCACACCATAAACCACATTGACCATGATACATACATTTTCCTTTTCAAATATACACAGTGTCATTTTCTCCCCCCTCCCTCCTCCCATCCCACTCTCCCTACCTCCCCCCCCATCCATTTAAAGTACAAAATCTAAGATACATTAAACCAGTCAAACAATGTTGTCATTCAATAAAAATAAACAAGAAATTCCACTGAGTCAATTCTTTTCATTTCCTTCTCCTTTCGTTAATTTAGGTAGTGAATGTCCCCGGTAGGTTTTCTCTATTGTGTTTCATGTAAGGCTCCCATATTTGTTCAAATATTTCAATATTATTTCTTAAACTATATGTTATTTTTTCTAATGGAATACATTTATTCATTTCTATATACCATTGTTGTATTTTCAAATTATCTTCCAATTTCCAGATTGACATAATACATTTTTTTGCTACGGCTAGAGCTATCTTAACAAATCTTTTTTGTGCACCATCCAAATCAATTCCAAATTCTTTGTTTTTTATGTTACTTCGGAGGAAGATCTCTGGATTTTTTGGTATATTGTTTTCTGTAATTTTATTTAATATCTGGTTTAGATCTTCCCAAAATTTTTCTACTTTCTCACATGTCCAGATTGCATGAATTTTTGTTCCCATTTCTTTTTTACAATGAAAACATCTGTCAGATACTGTTAGGTCCCATTTATTTAACTTTTGAGGTGTAATGTATAGTCTGTGTATCCAGTTATATTGTATCATACGTAACCTCGTATTTATTGTATTTCTCATCGTTCCAGAACATAACTTCTCCCATGTTTCCTTTTTTATCTTTATATTTAAATCTTGTTCCCATTTTTGTTTAGTTTTACCATTTGTTTCCTCATTCTCCTTTTCTTGCAGTTTAATATACATATTTGTTATAAATCTTTTGATTATCATTGTATCTGTAATCACATATTCAAAGTTACTTCCCTCTGGTAACCTCAGACTGCTTCCTAATTTGTCCTTCAAGTAGGATCTCAATTGGTAATATGCCAGCACTGTATCTTGAGTTATACTGTATTTATCTTTCATTTGTTCAAAGGATAATAATCTATTTCCTGAAAAACAATTTTCTATTCTTTTGATCCCTTTTTTCTCCCATTCTCTAAAGGAAAGGTTATCTATTGTAAAAGGGAGTAACTGATTTTGCGTCAATATTAGTTTTGGTAATTGGTAATTTGTTTTATTCCTTTCTACATGAATCTTCTTCCAAATATTGAGTAGATGATGTAATACTGGAGAACTCCTACATTGTACCAATTTTTCATCCCATTTATATAATATGTGTTCAGGTATCTTTTCCCCTATTTTATCTAGTTCTAATCTAGTCCAATTTGGCTTTTCCCTTGTTTGGTAAAAATTTGATAGGTATCTTAATTGTGCGGCTCTATAATAATTTTTAAAGATTGGCAGTTGTAAGCCTCCTTGTTTATACCATTCTGTTAATTTATCTAGTGCTATCCTCGGTTTCCCCCCCCTTTCCATAAAAATTTCCTTATTATTTTCTTTAACTCCTTGAAGAATTTCTCTGTCAAGTGTATTGGCAATGCCTGAAATAGGTATAATATCCTTGGGAAAATGTTCATTTTAATACACTTTATCCTTCCTATTAGTGTTAATGGTAAATCTTTCCAATGCTCTAAATCGTCCAGTAATTTTTTCATTAGTGGATAATAATTGAGTTTATATAGATGGCCGAGATTTTTATTTATTTGTATACCTAGGTATCTTATTGCTTGCATTTGCCATCTGAATGGTGATTCCTTCTTAAATTTTGAGAAATTCGCATTATTCATTGGCATTGCTTCACTTTTATTTACGTTAATCTTGTAACCCGACACTTCTCCATATTCCTTCAATTTCTTATATAATTCTTTTATTGATAGTTCTGGTTCTGTTAAGTATACTATAATATCATCTGCAAATAAACTGATTTTATATTCCTTCTCTTTTATTTTTATCCCTTTTATATTATTTTCTGTTCTTATCAATTCTGCTAGTGGTTCTATAGCTAACGCAAACAATAAGGGTGATAGTGGGCATCCCTGTTGTGTTGACCTGCTTAAGTTAAATTGCTTTGATATATATCCATTTACTGTCACTTTCGCCAATGGCCCCTTATATAATGCTTTAATCCAATTAATATACTTCTCTGGTAAACTGATTTTTGCAATACTTTGAATAAATAATTCCATTCTACTCTGTCAAAGGCCTTCTCTGCGTCTAAAGCATCTACTACTGTTGGAGCTTTACTCCCTTCTACTGCATGAATTAAGTTAATAAATTTACAAATATTGTCTGTTGTGCGTCTTTTTTTAATAAATCCAGTTTGGTCTAGATTTACCATTTTAGGTACATACTCTGCTAATCTGTTTGCTAATAGTTTAGCTATTATCTTATAATCTGTGTTAAGTAATGATATTGATCTATATGACGCTGGTGCGAGTGGATCTTTCCCTTGCTTTAGTATTACTGTAATTATTGCTGTTTTACATGAATCTGGTAAGCTTTGTGTTTTATCAATCTGGTTGATTACTTCCAGGAGGGGAGGAATTAATAAATCTTTAAATGTTTTATAGAATTCTATTGGGAATCCATTCTCTCCTGGTGTTTTATTATTTGGTAATTTTTTTATTATCTCTTGTATTTCTACTATTTCAAATGGTCCTATTAGTTTATTTTGTTCCTCTATTTGTAATTTTGGTAGTTAAATTTTGGTTAAAAATTCATCTATTTTGCCTTCTTTCCCTTCGTTTTCAGTTTGGTATAATTGTTCATAGAATTCTCTAAAGTTTTCCTTGATCTCCGTTGGATTATATGTGATTTGTTTGTCTTTTTTTCTTGATGCCAATATCATTTTCTTAGTTTGTTCTGTCTTAAGCTGCCATGCTAGAATTTTGTGCGTTTTTCCCCCTAGTTCATAATATTTCTGTTTTGTCTTCATTATGTTCTTCTCTACCTTATATGTTTGTAGTGTTTCATATTTTATTTTTTTATCTGCCAATTCTCTTCTTTTAGTTGTATTCATTGCTAATTCTTTTAATTATCTTTTAGGAATCCATAGACTTTGGGATGGTCCTTGAGGACTGGTAAATGGCAAATGTCACCTCACTATTCAAGAAGAGAGAAAGGCAGCAGAAAAGAAATTATAGACCGGTTAGCCTGATGCCAGTGGTTGGGAAGATGCTGGGAGTCGTCAAGGATGAGATTACAGAGTTCTTGGGTGCACATGACAAGATAGGTCAGTGAAACACATTGTGAATGATGGAGGAACTCAGTTGATCTCACATTAATTAATTACTGATAAAATATATTAAACGTCGGTTTCTCTGGCATTTCAAAGATTGGCCAAAGCCAGCAAGGTTTCTTTAAAGGAACATCTTGCTTGACCAAATCTATTGAAATTCTTTGAAGAAGTGACAAGCAGGCGAGACAAAAGATATGAAGTGGATGTTGTTTATTTGAATTTTCAGAAGGCCCTTGACAAGGTCCCACACATTAGGCTATTTAACAAGATATGAGCCCACAATATAAAGGAAACATACGAGCATTGGCTGATTGGCAGGAAGCAAAGGAGTACAGGGATTATATTCTGGTTGGCTTCCAGTTGCTAGTGGTATTACACAGAGGTTGATGTTAGGGCTGCTTCTTTTTACGTTGTATATTCATGATATTGATTTGGATAATGGAATGAATAGCTTTGTGGCCAAGTTTGCAGATGATAAGAAGGTAGGTGGAGAAGGAGGTAGTGTTGAGGAAATTAGGAGGCTGCAGAAGGACTAAGACAGATGAGAATGGGCAGAGTAGTGGCAAATGAAATGTTGGAGGGTGTACAGTCATGCATTTTGATAGAAATAAACAGGCAGTCTATTTTCCAAATGGGGAGAAAATAGAAAATTCCCAGGTGTAAAGGGATGTGAGTCCTCATGCAGGATACCCATGAAGATAAACTTGCAGCTTGAGTCAATGGTGAAGAAGGCAAACACATTAATTTCAAAAGGAATAGAAGAGCAGGATTGTGACGTTGAGGTTTTATAAGGCAATTGTGATACCTGATTTGGAGTGCAGATCGTCACTGATTTACGATGGTCTGACTTACAGCTTGAGTCAATGGTGAAGAAGGCAAACACATTAATTTCAAAAGGAATAGAAGAGCAGGATTGTGACGTTGAGGTTTTATAAGGCAATTGTGATACCTGATTTGGAGTGCAGATCGTCACTGATTTACGATGGTCTGACTTACAAATTTTCAAAGTTACAATGGTTCGAATCCGGACTTCTGATTTTGAGTTCTGATGTGTCCCCACATTTGTGATATGCAGCACGCTACTCTCATGTGATTCTGGACCTGAGAGTAGTGTACAGCATACTTTCTACGCTGCTGACTCAACCATGGTTGCAGTCTCTGTATTCAACATTGAACATGGTGTATTCAACATTTAATTATAAAAATGGTAGGTGTGGTATTCTTTTTCGAGTTAAGATTTTTAAAATGATTTTGAGAAACATCTGTGTTGTGAAATGTTTTGGGGTCCTCATTTGAGAAAGAATGTGCTATTGTTAAAGAGGGTTCAGAAGTTCACAAGGATGATTTTAGGAATGAAAAGATTATCATATAAGAAATGGTTGACAGCTCTTGGCTTATATTTATTGGAATTTAGGAGAATGGGGGGAGGGGTGGGTGGATATCAGTAGACCCTTTTCCACTGACACCCTGTCCCTGGAATGAACTGGAATTTACTGAGACAGGGTCCAGTGGAAAAGGAACATTGTCCGAATGCTAATGTGAAATGACATCATTTCATGCAGGGGATTAACCGCCTCTACCCCTACTCATGTCCCAGCATGCTGATAAAACCAGTAGAAAAGGGACAGCAGAAAGTCACCTGTTTCCACCTGAAGGTAGAATACTCTGATCCTCGGGGATGAGTTGTGTTCAGTGGAAAAGCAATTAGTGTCCTAGTTATGGGTGGCCCAGTGGAAATGGCACTAAGGGCTTTCTATCCCAGGACACTGCACAGCTAATTCACTGGGATGCCAGTGGAAAAGGGGCTTAGTGAAACATTTGGAATCTTGAAAGGAATGGACAGAGTAGATGTACAAGGGTTGTTTCCCATGGTGGGAGAGTCAGAAGTCCCTTTTCCACTGGCATCCCAGTGAATTGGCTGTGCAGTGTCCCGGGATAGGAAGCTCTTTGTGCTGTTTTCATTGGGCCACCCTTAACTGAAACACTAATTGCCTTTCCACTGAACACAATTTGTCCTCGAGGATCGGAGTGTTCAACCTTCCAACTGGAAATGGGCGACTTTCTGCTGTCCCTTCTCCACTGGTTTTATCAGCACGCCAGCAAACATCAGGGATATGAGTAAGGGTTGAAGCGGTTAATCCCCACGTGAAATTATGTCATTTGACGCTGGAGTTCGGACTGTGTCCCTTTTCCACTGGATCCTGTATCAGTAAATTCCTGGGACAGGGTGCCAGTGGAAAAAGGGCTTCGGACAAGAGGGCACAACTTCAGGTATGAAGGGTATCCACTTAGTAGAGATTCAGAGGAATTTCTTCAGCCAGGAGGTGTTGGGTTGGGGGGGGGGGGGGGTGCGCGGGGATGATCTGTGGAATTTGTTACCACAGATGATTGAGGCCAGGTCAATGGGTGCATTTAAGATAGAGATTGATAGGTTGATTAGCCAGGGCATCAACGGTTATGGGGAGAAGGCCGAGCAATGCGTCAGCGAATGTCGGGATAGACTCGATGGGCTAAACGGCCGATATCTGTTCCGATGTTTTATGGTCCCATGGGCACGGGGCGAGCCCCTTCGGTCTGTGCTTGCCCAAGGGTCCACATGTCTCCCTCGAACCGTTGACCGAGGGTGAGCCCCTTCGGCCCCCTCAGCCCCGTGATCGGTACCCGCGCCATCCTCCATCGACCTTAGGCGCTGTCCGACGGACGCTCGTTCCCACCCTCCCGCTCGGGCCCACATGACGTCACTGGTGCCTGCCAGCCACGCGCCAATCCCGGCCAGTCTGTCTTTTACGTCACTTCCGCCCCTGGCACGCTGCCTCCGTTGCGACTCCTCCGCCTCATCGACAGAATTTCTGTTCCGCTGCCTCCTTCATTTCCAGTCGGCTCCCTGGAAGGGCTGTCATTATGGAGGCGGCGCTGAGAGCCCTGTGTGGAGAGGTCGGGGAAATAGGACGGAGAGTGTGTGGGGGACGGGCGGAGTGGGGACGATGAGGGGAAAGATGGGGAGGACGAGAGAGATGGGTAGAACGAGGGAAGGGGCGGGAAAGGATAATGAGGAGCCGGAGGGGGAGGGAGGGGGGCGGGGGGGGAGGGAGGGGGGCGGGGGGGAGGGAGGGGGGGGGGAGGGAGGGGGGGGGGAGGGAGGGGGAGGCGAGGGGGGTGGGAGGAGGGGAGTGACGGAGGGGAGGAGGAAGAAGGAACTGGGAGGGATGGAGTGGACGAGAGCAGGGGAAGGGACGGAGAGGAGGAAGGGAGGGATGGAGGAGGGGGCAGGGAGGGAGGGATGGGGAGGCAGAAGGCATGGGAGAGGACGTAGGATGATGGGAGGGATAGGGAGGATGAGGGGGATGGGAAAGGATGGGAGAGGATGTGGGGAGGAGCAAGAGAATGAGGGGAGGTGCAAGGGAAGGAGTGGGAGGTCAGAAGTTCAGGGAGTGATGATCTGCTACCACCGAGGTGTGCCCTGACTGTGTTCCCTCTCCCCAGCTCTCTGCCGTGACCGCCCACGTCCGCCGGGCCCTGCAGGTCTCAGTCGAGAATCCGAGCACCCAGGTTGGTGACCTATGGAAGGGTGGGGTTGTGTAGTGCTGGTGGTAGGGAGATTTGAGAGAAGAGTTGAGCTCTGAAGATGGGAGGAGATGGGTAGGGACGGGCAGCTGTTATGGGGTGGGAGGGAAAGGGTGAGGAAGTGAGAGCTGTGATGGAGAGAGAGTGGTGGAGTTGTGTTGAACTGCCTGCAAGTGCCTCTGTTGTCACATTCACAAACACAGTCTGCAATGGCATGCAGAGATTTGCCTCTTCCCTGGCACCCAATCCACCGGAGAGAGGAGGGAGCCCCCTCCAGAGACACCATGTCTGCGGATCCACCTCCCATTCTCTAGCATAGCCTCCTGTCTGTTCCAGTGGTGACTGGGGTCCCGGATCTGGACTCTCCATTACACAATCAGGGAGCTATCAGCTCCTGAGGTGCTTCAGATGCCTCAATCTCAGCTTGCCCTGTACTGTGGGGTGGGGTGGGGAAGGATGGTGACTATCTGGGATGTAGTCACAGAGATGGATTTGGGAGAAAGCTTCCCAGGTGTCCCACTGGGGAGTTCTGGTTGCCCCATTACAGGAAGGGTGTGGGGGCTTTGGAAAAGGGACAGATGAGGTTCACTGGAATGAGGCCTGGATTCAAGTTGAGGTTGGATAAACCTGGGTTTTTTTCTCTGGAGTGTCAGAGCCTGAGGGGAGACCTGATGGAAGTTTATAAAATGATGAGGGGATTGATAGTGGGGGGAGGGCAGTCAGAATCTTTACCCCAGGGTAAAAGCCTCACATGTGGGAGTCCATTTTTACACAGAGAGATGGGGAGGGTTCTGGAACAAGCTGACAGGAACAGTGGGGGAGGCAGACACAACAGTCGTGTTGAAGAGGCTTTCAGACAGATCCCCGAACCTGCAGGGAGTGGAGGGTTACATGCAGACAGCAGGGGGTCAGTTTGATTTGGGGACCGGGACTGGCACAGATATGTGGACCAAAGGGCCTACTCCTGGTCACATCAAAAGTAGCAGAGGCCCCTAGGTCCATCTGCTCGCTCCTCTGATGAGACCCCTGCTGATCTGGCCATGGTCTCAGTCAGCCCCCTTTGCCCTCTGTTCTCAAACATCTCCCTGTCTCCAAAATACATTGAACAAGGCAGCTTCTCCTTCCTCTGGCTGAGAATTCCCCAGATTTGTGACTCTCTGGGAGAAGCAATCAATTCTCATCTCCATCCCATATCTACTTTCAGAATCCAAAAGCTGTGGAGACCAGAACTTGCCCCAGTCCTCAGGGACAGCCTCACCCTTTACTGGGCGGTGGGGGGGGGGGGGGGGGTTGTGGAGGCGGGAATCTCATTAGGCCGAATGGCATGATTCTGCTCCGAAAGGTGTTGGGGTGCAATCCCAGACCCAGACAGTAACCCTCAATGGGGTCCCAATAGGCAGGACATCACAGGCAGAAGTGGGGTTGGCCACTAACCAGGCCTTTGTCCGTATAGGGGCTCTCGATCCTTTACCTCAAGAACCACCTGCTGGGCATGTACCTGTCGGACCTGACCTACGTCATTCTCCGCAAGCTGATGGGGCAGAGCCTGAGGGATGAGCCCACTGTACTGCGATTAGTGGAAATCAGAACGGTAGGCAATTATTTTTGTAGAATATTTTCAATAATAGATTCCCAAAATTGGGGGGTTTAAAATGACCAGATTTCAAAAAATATTATTGGTCAGCCCAGGCGAGATTTATCACCTCACTCATTGCCCCCCTTCCTGGGCACAAATTGGACTGCATGCAGTAGGTGAAAAGATAGAAGGAGAGTTTATATATAAATAGGACACTAAATTAATTTCAAAAGAAAACTGATAACCCCACACTGAAGCATGTACTTCAGATATGGCAAAAAATAAATCAATGTATTGGATTGAAGATGGGGATATCTCCCAAAACACTTTGACCCAGAACAACTTAATACCCTTGACTCTGGACAATACGATCCTGGACATCTGGTGCCAGAAATGTATCCGGTGTATCGAGGGCAGCTCATATCATTTGAGCAATTGAGGAATAAATATGATTTTTCCAATAGATCATTCTTCTGCTATCTGCAACTAAGATCTTTTTTGAGGGACAAATTGGGACCATCTATGACCTTGCCCATGGGTAGCGACATGGAGATTCTAATTTGAAGGGGGAATGTGCATAAGTTTTTTTTCTATGATGTATTTTATATTCCAAAGTGAGGGCCCGAAGCCGGGCTTACACAGGTCGAGGAGAAGTGGGAGATGGGCTTGGCCACAACAATCCACGAGTGGTGTTGGTCAGACCTGCGCCTGGACAGCATGACAGCAGTTATTAATGCCAGGTACAGGTTGGTGCAATACAATTTCCTGCATCAACTGTATCTCACCTCCAGTGAATAATGTGGATTACACAAAGTTTAAAAAAGAATCACCATTTAAATGGCAAACACAAGCAATCCGATACCTAGCTATTAGACTAGATAATAATCTAGGCCATCTGTACAAATTAAATTATCAGCCATTAATGAAGAAACTACTAGATGACTTAGAACATTGGAAAGATTTACCACTAACATTGATAGGAAGGGTAAATTGCATTAAAATGAATATCTTCCCAAGGATACAATACCTATTTCAATTTCCTAAACAGATAAATTCTTCAGTGAACTAAAGAGAATAATAAGGAAATTTTTATGGAAAGGGGGGGGGGAAACCAAGGATAGCGCTAGATAAATTAACAGAATGGTACAAACAAGGTGGTTTGCAGCTACCAAACTTTAAAAATTATTATAGAGAAGCACAATTAAGATACCTATCAGATTTTTATCAAACAAGGGAAAAACCAGATTGGACCAAGATGGAGCTAGATAAAATAGGGGAGAAAGTACCAGAACATATACTTTATAAGTGGGATGAAAAACTGGTGCAATATAAAAGTTCACCAGCACTGCACCATCTGTTCAACATTTGGAAGAAGATTCACATAGAAAGGGGAAAAAAAATTACCAACGACCAAAATTATTATTATTGACGCAAAATCAACTAATCCCTTTCACAATAGATAACCTTTCCTTTAGAGAATGGGAGAGAAAAGGAATTAAAAGAATAGAAAATTGTTTTTTGGGAAATAATTTATTATCATTTGAACAAATGGAGTACAAATATGGAATAACTCATGGTACAATGTTTGCATACCACCAACTGAAAACCTACTTAAAGAACAAATTGGGAAGCAGTCTAAGATTACCAGAAGGAAGCAGCTTTGAATATGTGATTACAGACACAATGATAATTAAAAGATTTATAACAAACATGTACATCAAGCTGCAAGAGAGAGAGAAAATGATGAAATAAGCTATAAACCCAAACAAAAGTGGGAAAAAGATCTAAAGATAAAGATAAAAAATGAAATATGGGAAAAGTTATGCTCCGGAATTATGAGAAATATAATAAATACGAGGTTACGCATGTTACAATATAATTGGTTATCACGCCCCAAAAGTTAAATAAATGGGATCCAACAGTATCAGATAGATGTTTTCGCTGTAAGAAGGAAACGGGAACAACAATTTGGGCATGTGAGAGGGTGAAAAAATTTTGGGAAGATCTAAATCAGATATTAAATAAAATCACAAAAAATAACATAGCAAAAAATCCAGAGATCTTTCTTCTAAGTAATATAAGAAGTAAAGAATTAGGCCTTAAACTGGATGAAGCGCAAAAAAGATTAATTGTGATAACCTTAGCTGTAGCAAAACAATGTATAATGTCAACTTGGAAATCAAAAGAGAGCCTGAGAGTACAGCAATGGTACATGGAAATTAATAAATTAATTCCATTTGAAAAAATTACATATAATTAAAAAAATAAAGTCACATTATTTGAACAAATTTGGGAACCGTACATGGAACACAGCAGAGAGGGCCTACTGTGGACCTCCATCCCATAAAATGATGGAATGAGAAGACGACGAAGTGAACTGACCCAGTGTGTAAAAGTAGATGACACAATTTTCTTGTTTATTTTCATTGTGTGATGACATTGTTTAATGGGTTTATTGTATTGTATATGTTGAACATGTAATGGGTTTGGAGGGGGTTGGGAAGGAGGGAGGGGGGAAAAGGGGAGAAAATGACATTGTATATTCAAGAGGGAAATGTTTGTGTGTATTTTGATTAATATGGTTCATAGTGTGAAAAATTTAAAAAAATTTAAAAACCCCCAAAAAAACTATCTCACCTCAAAAATTATATAAATCTAAACCAGATATCTGGAAAATGTGCTTTATGTGTGGTGTGGTGATTAGAACCTTCATCTCCAACCTGGCTGTGCACAAAGGTGAAATCCTTCTGGGAAGGACCTGGGGGACATTCTGAAAAAAAAATTAAAGGTGTATTTTCCACAAGATCCGGAATTGTACCTTCTGAGGAACATTATGGATGTGTGTTTCAAACTGTCCAAATAGCAAATTCAGTTTGTGAAGGTCACCTTAGCAGTAGCCAGGAAATGTATAGCAGTCACATGGAAATCCGACTCTCAACTAAATATTACACGATGGAATATGAAAATGCAGAGTTGTATTTATTCCCTGGAGAAAATCATGAACAATTTGAGGAGGAAATAATGTAGTATATGGGTCTGCAGATATGATTATCTCCCTCAAAATAAGGGTACTGAAACAATCCATCCCAGCAGGGTCATGATTGGGATCAATGATTTGTAACATGGTGTGGCCGACGTGCTGTGTTAGTCATTTTTTTCTTTTTATTCCTTACCTTTGATTATTTGGTTACCTTGGATGTTCTGTTTTTTTTTCCTCCTTCCTTGGCTTTACCCTAGGATTCTGTCGGGGTTGTTGACCCCACCAGTATTTGAGTTTTTCATATCTGTGTAATTTATAAGTCCTTAGACTGAGTTGTATCAGGGCAAGGGAGGTGGGGGGATATAAAAACAGATTCTGGATGTTGTACTGGTATTGGAAGAGATTGTATTGTGTGTTTAAATTTCTATCAAAAACAAAATATTTTTTTAAAAAAAAACCATCCCCAGGAGTGGGTCACAGGCTGGGATCTGATCCAGGGGTTCAGGAGGTTTATATGTAGAATAACAGGTCCCCAGGAATGGGTCACAGGCTGGTATCTGATCCAGCAGTTGAGAACAATGATGTTTGTATGGAGTTGATGGAGGGGAAGGATTGATGTTCAACAATAGTTGTACCTCATTCACAGGTCCTGGAGAAGATCAGACCTATTGAGCACAAGCTCCGGTACCAGATCGACAAGTTGGTGAAAGCTACCCTCACTGGGACTCTGAGTATGTGGGACTTCACCCCTTCCCCCTGCGTCCCCAGCCCCTGCGTCCCCAGCCCCTGCGTCCCCAGCCCCTGCGTCCCCAGCCCCTGCGTCCCCAGCCCCTGCGTCCCCAGCCCCTGCGTCCCCAGCCCCTGCGTCCCCAGCCCCTGCGTCCCCAGCCCCTGCGTCCCCAGCCCCTGCGTCCCCAGCCCCTGCGTCCCCAGCCACTGTGTCCCACACTCTTTCTCGCTCACCTCCACCCCTCTCCAACAACCCCCCACAACCCATTTGGCTTCACCTGTCCCCACCCATCCCTACCCTCCCCAATCTCCCCTTAACTTTTGCCTCTCTCCCCCTCCTCTCCACATCTTCACTCTTCACAGGTGACAGGAACCCTTTGTCTTTCAAGGCGAATCCAGGCAACCTGATCAGCAAGGTGAGAACAGGTGGACAGAGTGGTTGTGGATGCATTAGGGAACAAGAAAACTCCTGAGCCTCCCCCTCATCTCCCCCCGCTTCACTACCCCTCACTTCCCCACCCCCTCCTACCGCTCACCCCTTCCCCTTAACCAACCCTGACCCTCTCGCCCCTACCTTTCACTCCCTACTCCTCCCCACACTCCTTGTACCACTCATCCCTTTCTACCCCTCAGCCCTTCACCATCCCTCCTATTGGCCCCCTCCTACCTGTCCTATTCCCTTGCACCCCCAAACCCCCTCCCATCTGCCCTTCAACCCCTCCCCACCCTCTTTCTCACCCCTGCTCATCTCCCTCCTACTCCCCTCCTCCAGCTCCCCATCACCTCCCTTCTCCACCTCCTCATCCACCTCTCCCTAACCTTCTTCCCGCAACTCCTTGCACATCTCATCACAGTCCTCTTTAACCCTCTCTCACCTGCCAAATCCATCTACCCCTTCACCCCCTCTTCTGTCTCCTTTCCCCCTTCCACAAAGGTGTTGTGATGTTATTGTGTTTCGTTTGTAGCTGGACGAGGCCAAGGAGGAAGATGAGGAGGAGGAGGAGGAGGAAGAAGAGCAGAAACCCTCGAGGAAGGAGGCCAGTCATACGTCAAAGAAGGTCTACGTGCCCCCTCGACTGGTCCCTGTGCACTATGGTCAGTTCCTGCACGCACCCCCCCCCCCCAGACGTCCATATCCCTCCTCTGCTGACCCCATTCCCTGTCCAGCTAACCTCTCTCTCCCACTCCTCCCACAGAGCTGGAGGAGACAGCGGAGCAGCGGGAGAGCCGAGCCTTGGAGAGGGCCAAGCGCCGGGCCCTCAGCAGTTCCCTGGTGCGGGAGCTGCAGGAACAGTATGGGCAGGGTCCAGAGGAGGTGCAGGAGGGACAGCAGTACCACAGCCTGCACCAGGACCGCCAGGAGGCTCACCGGTATGTGGTGTGATTAATGGAGTGGGGAGGGGGCCAGGGTTGCACCAGGTGTGGTAGACAGGACTAGCCGGAGGTTCTTCACTATGGGGGTGGGGGGTCGGGGGGGGTTGGGTGGCAAGGTCACCAAGGGATGTAAGGAGGAACAGGAGCAGGACATATGGGAGTGGAGGGGGGAAGGTCCAGGAGGAATGTCTATCCTACGACCTGCATTGGGAGCACCAGGATGCTCACTAGTACTAGGTATAACTGATGGGGTGGAGGGGGGCGATTAAGGATAGAAAATGGGGAGAGGGACACCCTTTATGCTCTGTGATGTCCCGTCGCTCCACAGGGTGCAGTATGAGGAGTCGATGATGGTCCGACTCACGGTCCCTCGGAAGGAACGTTCCAGAAAGAGTCGTGCTCTGGCCATGACCTCCCAGCTGGGTTCCCTTACCCACTTCCGCAGCATTTCCGCCCTTACAGGAGACATGGTGAGACAGACCCCTCCCCCTCTGGCCCCTCCACTCTGCAGCCTGTCCCTGTCCCCACACCCTCTTCCTTCATCCCCAGCCACTCCACCCCACCCCCTGTCCTTTCTCCCACTCCGTTCTACCCCTTCCTTGCCCTCCCGTCCTTCCTACTTGCCACCCCTCTCCCCTAGTCCCAACTTCCACATTGTCCCTTCTGCCCCTTCACCCTATCCTCTTGCCCTTTGCCAACACCCTGCATCCCCTCCCCTCTCCATCACCCCCCTCCCTTTCCCCATCCTTATCACCCCTCCCTCCCCAAGGTAACCACTGTTTCTCTACTGCAGGATTTGGGACGTGCAGCGAAGAGGCGGAAACTCACTCCCAAGGGGAAGAAGAGGGGGAAGAAAGGTAAATCCTGACCTATCGTACTTTCGGCTACTCCCCCTGCTGCTCACTCTTCCCTGCATGGCATTCCCCATGTCCCCTTTCTGCTCCTGCGAGCTTCATCTCTCTCAATCTCCTTCAGGCTTCCGGAGGCGCTGATTGGTCGAGGACCCTGTGGACAGGCATGGGTAATGGAGACCCCACACAGAGAGAGGGCCAGCAGCAGAAAACAGGACATAACTCTCCACTCTCCCTGTCTCCTCTATGGCACCCAGCTCTCCCTCTTTCCTCAGCCCCCCTGGTCTCCCCAATATGCTTTGTCATTTCCCACCTGCTCCCTCCTCCATCCACCTCCCCACTACCCTCCCTTCATATCACCTCCCTCATCATGTCCTCTCTTGGCTCCATTCCTCTTGTCTTCCTCCCTGTCCTCCTGCTCTCTCTAGCCTTTCTTCCATCTCTTGTGTCCTGACTCCCTTCATCACCTCCATCCAATACACCTCCCTTAACTCATCCCCATTCTTCCCAAAGCACTGTGCTCTACAATGTAATTGTGACACTTTTTAAAAAAAAAACACAAAGATTTTATACGCAGTGACACTGTGTCCTCTCTAACATGAATCCCCCCCCTCCCCCTGGGTCACTGATGTTAAATCCCCATCTTCCGGGGTCACTGTGTCCCCACTGATAGTAATCCCTCCCTCCATCTCACCAGAGTTTCAGATTCTCTGACTGTGAAGTTTGCCCACTGGTTAGGTACAAGAGGCCTTGATCCTCTGAGTTGGGGGTGGGGAGTTGCACCATTGGTGAGAGAACAGGGTCTCAGATTCTATGTATTTGTGGAATTTGCATGCTCTCTCAGTGGGTCATGGATCGGAGCCCCAATTTCTTTGGAGTTTGCACGCACCCCCCATGGATCCGCGACAAGATGCTCACATTCTCTGAAGTTTGCACGTTCTTCCCTGCGGGCTGGGATCCAGAGACTGTGGTTTCCTGTCAAGTGTGGAGTTTGTCCCCTTGGTCAAGGTCTGGAGACAAGGGTTCTGTCTGTGTGAAGTTTACAACCTCCCCCACCTAGGTAAGAGTCGAGAGACATTGGTTCTCCTTCCATCTGGATTTTGCAGGCTCTTCCCCAAGGGTCAGGGACCAGAATCCTGGTTCCTTCCTGTGTGTGGAATTTAAACGCTCTGTCCTGCAGTTCAGAGTCCAGAGAATTGAGATCTCTCTGTGTAGAGTTTGCATGTTCTTCTCTGTAGTTAAGGGAGCAGAGGCCTGTGTTCTCTGTGTGGATTTTGCGTGCTCTATCCCTGGGTCAGTGAATGGATACCCAGTTTCTGCCCATGTGGAGTTTGCCTGCTCTCCCATGTGGGACTTGGAGCAGAGACCTGGCTTCTCTTTGTGGAGTTTGCATGATCTCCCCACTGGTCTGTTGCCAGAGATCAAGATTCTCAACCTATGTGGAGTTTACCATTTCCCCCACATGGGACATGGAGCAGAGACCCTGATTCTCTATGTGGAGTTTGCATGCTTCTCCCCTGAGGGACGGGGACCAGAGTCCCAGTTTCTTGTGTGTGGAGTTTGAACATCTGTCTTGTGAGTCAGAAACCAAATCAGCATCTCTCTCTCTCTCTGTTGAGTTTGCATGCTCTCTCTGGGTCAGAGAGGAGGGACCTGGGTTCTCTGTATGGAGTTTTCCATGCTCTCCCCGTGTGTCCGGAACCAGAGACCAGGTTTCTGTGAGGGGTTTGCATACATTACACTGTGGATCACGGAACAGAGTCCCAGATTTGTGTTGAATTTGCAAGCTCTGACAAGCAGGTCTGAGAACAGAGACACGGTTTGTCTGAGTGTGGAGTGTGCATGCACTTTGCCACGTGTCAAGGAGCAGGGTTGCAGGTTGTCCGTGTGTGGAGTTTGCCCTCTCCCATGGGTCATGGTCTGTTTGCGGAGTTTGCAACTTCTGTCCCTTGGGTCAGAGACCCGCTCTCCCACATCTGTCAGGGAACAGAGACCTGGATTCTGTCTGTGAGGAGTTGGCAAGCTCTGTCCTGTGGTACAGAGACCAGTGAAGTTTGAATGCTCTCCCCGTGGGGAGATTCCAATATGCTGGAGCCGCAGTTCTGGTGAAAACCTGTGGGGAAGTAGAGATGCAGCGCTCCTGCGGGGTCTAGCCAGCCAGTCGACTGGCATTAGAACAGCATGGGCTATGAACAGTCTGTCGAGAGAGCTGACGGTGGTTTTAGTTGAAATCCTGCGACCGCAGATCTGCGGCCAAGATGGTGGTGCGTATTAATTAGCAGCAGCCATGGGGGGGCTGCAGACTCCAGAACACCAGAGGATGGGAAGATCACGCCCTGTCTGAGAGAGAAGGTGAGGAGACGACCTACGGGGACAGTGACCACGGTGGCAGACCGGTGCAAGCGGTGGGCTGCTGGTGACTCGAGGTGAGGAAGCTGCAGACTGCTGGAGGGGAGGTAACCAACCTTGATGGTTGGTGGTCTCTCCAACCTCACCACTTTGCCCTGATTCAGCCTGAGCTCATTCCTTCCCCACAAAGTGCTATTCTCCCCTCACCAAGAAAATACGCCTCCACAGACAAATGTACAGCCAGTTTTATTTGACATCCAAAAGGCAGAAAATAAAAAGGAAAATTAGGTATGAGGTCTGGACCACAAGCTGTCATTTCATCGTTCCATGAGGTGGAGATTGCGGGTGTGGGAGAGTTGAACGAGGCTCACTACCCGACACTATTTGGAGAGACTCCTGCTGCTATCTCTGGGCACCAATGAAAAGAGGGAACTAGTGGGAGGCACCCCCTGCCCTGCATCCCTCCACCAGACCAGTCCTGTATCACACCTCCCCACCCCAGAGGGGAAGAGGATGATTTTTCACAATAATTAAAAAAAATACCAGAGGGGGATGGTGGGAGAGTAAGGAGGAGGGGAGAGGGAAGGACTGGTGACGGGAGAGATCCCAGGAATGGGAGCACACCCTGGAAGTGGGCATGGAGGAGAGGGGATGAGGGTAGGGAAGTCCCGGGGTGTGGATGTGGAGAAGGAGTGGGAAGGGACTTGGGGGAGGGGCTCAGGGTTGAGTAAGGGAATTGGATGGTGTGGGGCCAGGGAAGGGAAGTGGTCAGGGTTAAGGAAGAGGGATTTGGGGTGGGGGCAGTCAAGGGGAGGGGGCAGTCAAGGGGAGGGCTCAGGAGAGGAATGAAAAGGAGGAATCAGTGGAGGGGAGAAGGGATCAGGGACGTAGGAAGAGGGGAGGGGAATGCAGGAAAAGGGAAGGGGTGGCACGGGAAGGAAGTGGTCGAGGGAGAGACTGAAGGGGCAGGGACGAGATGGGTTGGGAGTGGGCGGATAGGTTCGGGATGGACGAGGGGTGATAGGAGGAGAGGGATTGGGAGTTGTAGGCCTGGGTGGGCACAGCAGAGGGGGGAGTGGAGGAGGTGGTGGTGTGGGTGGGTCAGCGGCGGCTGTGTTCTCGCCTTGTTGTGCTGTGACTCCGACTGTGTCTCTTGGCATCCCGACGTTCCCGGTCCCGGCTGTGCTCTCGCTTACGCTCAGATTCTCGGCTTCGCTCTGCCTCCTTCTCCCGTTCTTTTGCTCGCTCCTTCCGCTCCTCCTCTCGCTTCCGCTCCTCCTCCTCCTGCTCCTTCCGCCTCCGCTCACGCTCCCGTGCCCGGTCCGCTCTCTCTGACTCCTTCCGCAGGACCTGCCGGGAAATCGGGGTCAGTGTGTGGGACACCTCCTTTCACAGCCCCACCCTCCCTCTCCCCATCTCCTTCTGAACCTTCCCTGGACTGTTAAACAGTTTCCTCAACTCCACCCCTTCCTCTAGCAACTCATCCTGCACTTTAGGTGCCCCTCAAATCCCCTTTAAATCTCTTCCCCCCCCCCCCTAACCCTATACCCTGGAGGTAAGAGATGGAAACCATCCTTATTCATGGGCCTCATGGGTTTATAAACCTTGAGCAGGTCTTCCATCAGCCTCTTGGGGTCTCTCTGTTCCACAAGCTTGCCCACGATTCACTGTGTCAGTCCTTGAAACCGAGGTTCCAGAAGGTTCTGCCCACAGCCTCCGATGCTCCAGCCTCTCCTTCAATCTCGCGCTCTTCCAGTCCCCAGAATATCTGGGGAATATTTCCTGCCCCCTCTCCAGCTCGATGATATCTGACTTTGACAGTGAATTGTGTGGAGTGCTATAGAACAGAGTCCTTGGGGTACGAGGACTGACATGGTGAATGCGAAACCCGAGGAGTATTGTAGAATAGAGTCCTCGGGGCATGAAGACTGACAGGGAGCAGGGATGTTCCTTTACAACTGATCGAGAAATGGGACTTGGAGCATCATGGTCAGCACTGATCGCCCAACTATACAAGCTATGTAGTTGAGCTAGAGAGGGTGCAGACTAGATTCCCCAGGATGGTCCTAGGACTGGAGTTCTCAGGAAGGTTGGGAGCCAACACACCCCCTCACCTGTTCGACAGTCAGGGGGAGCCAGTAGATGCATGGGGCAGCCTTGGTTTTCCGGAAAAGATCATCTAGCAGCTTGGCAGGAGGCTCCTCTGGGACTTTCTCTGTACAACGGCAACACAAGTGTTAAAATGGGAGTGGTGGGGAGGAACAGGGAAGGTGGGGAGGGGAAAGGGTCAGGACTAATTTTTAGTTTTCAGTTTGTGCAATGATCTTATGTTGTGCAATTTTTTTCCCTGTGACAAAAGTATGTATGCACTGAATGCTTGTTCAAATGTAAACTTGAAATTGTTTCAAGCTAATTTTGGCACAGCCTGTCTCTCATGGCTAATAAAATGGTATTGGCATGTTTTAATATAATACAAGTCTGATGGCATTCTATGAAATAACATATTTAGTTAAGATTTTATTCTATATTTTGAAGTACTTTGTTCAGTTTGTTATTCCCTTAAATAAAATATCAATGAGTGTTTCTTATTTTTATGTGATGCAATGTTGAAATAAATTAATAATGACCTCATGAGCTTTTGGTGTAGCAGTTTCTACTATTTTGTTCAGCCATTCAACTTTAAACAATCTTGCAGTTCTTTTCCGCTTCACACCCTTCACTTCTTTTGAATTAGACATAGTGAATCCATATTTTTGTTTCAATAAAAACTCAGTAAGCTATCTACAGAAGTTGAAACAGATCTTCATAAACTTTACAATAGGAACCTTGTCTGCCAAATATGGCTGCAGCCATACAAACTGGAACAGGGAGGTGAGGTGACATAAATTTGTGATGTGCAAATGGGATATTTGAAAAGCCGACTAACTAGTTACCAGAAGCAGTTAGCTAAGAGATTATTTTCCAGAAGTATTAACTATTGCATTATTTTAGGTCACTAACCTTTTGTGTGCTCATTCATTTCCTTTGTGCGCTGGTTGTGAAACGTGTGCACAAGCGCTCAGCTTAAGAGGGAACAGTGGGAGGGAGGGGTGAAGGAGTTGACCCCAGTTGGGCAGGAGGAAGGGAACCAGAATGAGAGGGCAGTGAATAAGGCAGAAGATAAACACATAGACGCATTGTGAATCATGATCGCGACGAAGACAAAATTGCAAGCATAAGATTAAGGATATAACGAGAACTTTGCAACCAGCAGGGAGGACGGCAGAACGGCAATGGCTGGGGTTTTTGTGAGAAATAAGGAAAGTGCTTAAAAAAAAACAAGAAAGGATTGAATGGAAAAATACCATGATGTGGTTGACAAGTCAAAGCCAAAGCAAGAGTAGACAAGGAAGCAAAAATTAGTGGGACGATAGAGAATAGAGGATCAATAGAAAGTTTGCAGATGATACAAAGAAATAGGTGGAGGGGGTAGGTAGTGATGAGGGAATAGAGAGGCTGCAGACAGATTAGGAGACTAAGAAGTAGTTGAGACGGTGGTGAAAAAGGCGAATGCAACATTGGCATTCATATCGACAGGAATATAATGTCAGAGCAGGGATGTGATGTTGATACCTTTGAAAAGGCACCGGTGAGGACTTGCTTGAAGTATGGGGGACAATTTTAAGCTCCTTATTTAAAAAAGGATATGCTACCTTTGGAGAGGGTTCAGAGAAGAAGATTCAAAGAAAGATTCCTAGAATGAAGGGATTACCAGGTGAGGAACACCTGATGGCCCTTAGATTGTATGCCTTGGAGTCAGAAGAATGAGGGGGAACCTCATGGAAGCATTTTGAATGTTGAAAGACCTGGAAAGAGTAGATGTAACAAAGTTGTTTCCCATGGTTGGGAAATCTAGGAAAACATTTCAGGATTGGACAGTGCCCATTTAAAACAGGGAAGTGGAATAATTCCTTCAGCCCCATGGGGTTGAACCTCTGGAATTGGCTACAGGGGTGGAGGTGGAGACAAAATCATTGGGTGTACCTTAATAATCATGGCATCAAGGGGTATGGGGAGAATGTAGGGGAGTGGCACTGAGTGGGAGAGAAGGGGAGGGGAGGCTAGTGGAGGGAGAGGAGGGGAAGGCGAGAGGAGTGGAGGTGAGGGGGAGACGTGAGAAGGGGAAGGGAGGAGAGGTGAAGTGAAAGGAGAGGGAGGGGTGAAGGGGAAGTGGAGGGAGATGTGGGACTGGAGGGAGGGAGGAAAGGGGATGTGGGACAGGGACATGGGACAGGAGGAGGGGAAGCAAGACAGGAGAGGGAGAAGGGGGAGGGGGACACAGGACAGGTGGGGGACACGGGAAGGGAAAACGGGATGGAAGTGGGATGGGAGAGATATGCGTGACGGGAGGGAGAGGGGATAAGGGATGGGGGATGGTCAAGCCTACCTTTCTTCTCGCTCCTCTTCTCTTTGGACTTGGCTCGGTCCTTGCGGCGCCGCTCGTGGGACCGGGACCGGGACCGGATCTTGCCCCCTTCCTGTCCCTCATACTCTCGCACCTTGTCCCTGTCCCATTCTCTCTGCCCCCGGGTGCGTTCTCGCCGCTCCATCTCCCTCTCTCTCTCAGCCCACTGGTCCCGGGCAGCGCGCTCAAGGTCCCTCAGCTCCAAACGCTGCTCGTCTGGCCTGGGCTCTGTCCGTTCCGTCCGCAGTCCCTTGTGGAAGTCCAGCTGTGGTGTGGCAGAGCAGCTTGAGGAAGACTTCCTGTGGTACTCCCATTTCTCTCTTCCCCTCCTCCATCAGCCATACCCCCAGACCGTCTGCCTCTCCCCACCAATCCCTTCTCTTCCCATTGTTCCCAGCTTTGCTCCACCACCCCTCTTGGCCCCCCATCCCAGTCACAGCCCTGACCCTTCCTCCAGACCCCCATACCCTTCCCCAGTCTCCAACCCCTACCCTCACCCAGTCTCCCTTCCTCCCAGCTTCCTCCATTCACCCTGGCTCTCCAGTCTCTGCCCCCCCTCCCCCGCAGGCTCCCTCCTCTCTGCCCCTTCAATCCCTCCTCCAGCCTCTGTACCCTCCCCCCGGACCCTCCAGTCCCCTTTCCCTCTCCCTTCCCCTTTAGACCCCCAGCCTCCCTTTCCTTCCCGTTGGAAGCTGATCCCCTCCACCCGGAATCCCAGGCTTACTGCCCTCCAGCACAGCCCCTTCTTCCTCCAGCCTCATCAATTCCCCCCCCCCCCCCCCACCCGACTCTCTCTGGCCTCCCCCACTCCCATCTCATCCCATCCACCCAGATCCTCAGCCTCCACGGGTTGACACCACTCACCTCATCTTGCTCCGCATAATCCACAGCCAGAAATTTGGGATTGGAGGCAGGCCACTTCACGCCATGGAGGGAGTTCCTGGTCAGCACTGCCTCCTCCATACACGAGTACTGTGGATGCAAGGTAGAGAGGTCAAGCTCCCTCACGTCCCATCTCTCCCACTCTGTCTCCCTCACTCCCTTGGTCTCTTCCACTCTCCCTCACTCCCTGGGTCTCTCCACACTCCCTCAGATCCCAGGTCTCTCCCACTCTCCCACACTTCCTGGGTCTCTTCCACTCTGGTCCCTCACATCCTGGGTCTCTCCCACTCTCCCTCACATCCCGGATCTCTCCCACTCTGTCTCCCTTACATCCCAGGTCTATCTCACTCTCCAGGCCTCTCCCCTCTGTCTCCCTCACTCCCCGGGTCTCTCCCACTCTCTCACATCCCGGGTCTCTCCCAGTCTGTCTCCCTCACTCCCCGGGTCTCTCCCACTCTCCCTCACTCCCTGGGTCTCTTCCACTTTCCCTCACATCCTGGGTCTCTCCCACTCTCCCTCACATCCCGGATCTCTCCCACTCTGTCTCCCTTACATCCCAGGTCTCTCTCACCCTCCGGGCCTCTCCCCTCTGTCTCCCTCACTCCCCGGGTCTCTCCCACTCTCTCTCACATCCCGGGTCTCTCCCAGTCTGTCTCCCTCACTCCCCGGGTCTCTCCCACTCTGTCCCCCTCAATCCCTGGGTCTCTCCCACTCTCCCTCACTCCCCAGGTCTCTCCCACTCTCCCTCACTCCCCAGGTCTCTCCCACTCTCCCTCACTCCCCAGGTCTCTCCCACTCTTCCTCACTCCCCGGGTCTCTCCCATTCTGTCTCCCTCACTCCCCGGGTCACTCCCAGTCTGATCCCTCACTCCCCGGGTCTCTCCCACTCTGTCTCCCTCACTCCCCGGGTCTCTCCCATTATGTCTCCCTCACTCCCCGGGTCTCTCCCACTCTGTCTCCCTCACTCCCCGGGTCTCTCCCAGTCTGATCCCTCACTCCCCGGGTCTCTCCTACTCTGTCTCCCTCACTCCCCGGGTCTCTCCCACTCTGTCTCCCTCACTCCCCGGGTCTCTCCCAGTCTGATCCCTCACTCCCCGGGTCTCTCCTACTCTGTCTCCCTCACTCCCCGGGTCTCTCCCATTCTGTCTCCCTCACTCCCCGGGTCTCTCCCACTCTGTCCCCCTCAATCCCTGGGTCTCTCCCACTCTCCCTCACTCCCCAGGTCTCTCCCACTCTCCCTCACTCCCCAGGTCTCTCCCACTCTCCCTCACTCCCCAGGTCTCTCCCACTCTTCCTCACTCCCCGGGTCTCTCCCACTCTCCCTCACTCCCCAGGTCTCTCCCACTCTCCCTCACTCCCCGGGTCTCTCCCACTCTGTCTCCCTCACTCCCCAGGTCTCTCCCAGTCTGATCCCTCACTCCCCGGGTCTCTCCAACTCTGTCTCCCTCACTCCCCGGGTCTCTCCCACTCTGTCTCCCTCACTCCCTGGGTCTCTCCCACTCTGTCTCCCCCACTCCCCGGGTCTCTCCCAGTCTGTCTCCCTCACTTCCCGGGTCTCTCCCAGTCTGATCCCTCACTCCCCGGGTCTCTCCTACTCTGTCTCCCTCACTCCCCGGGTCTCTCCTACTCTGTCTCCATCACTCCCCGGGTCTCTTCCACTCTCGCTCACATCCTGTATCTCTCCCATTCTGTCCCCCTCATGCCCCATCTCTCCCACTCCCCCCTACACCCTGTCTCTCCCTCGCCCTGTGTCTCTCCCACTCTCCCTCATGCCCCATGTCTATCCCACTCTCCCTCCTGCATGCCCGTCTCTCCCACTCTCCCTCCTGCATGCCCCACGTCTCTCCCACTCTCTCTCCCACCCTGTGTCTTTCCCCCTTTCTCTCCCTTACGTCCCATATCTACAACACTCTTCCTCACTTCCCATATTTCTCTACTGAGTGTCTCCCCCAATCTCCCTGACTCCACCACTCTCTCCCTAACGAACAGGATGTCTCTTACTCCCTCATACCTACCGTTGCGTAACAATGTGACTTGATCTTGTCAATCCAGAACCCTTCCTCAATCAGGGTCCCAGTCCGATGCAGTAATTCTTTCAGCTGTCCCAGGGTGAATGGCCTGACCTGTGTGGCAATCATCGAGAAGCAGGTTCTGAGCTAAAGTTTAGGTCTAGTGGCACCAGTGTAGTCTAACCATGGATACGGAGATGAGATCTGTGCATGGTGCTCCCATCCTGGAATGACCAAGGGATACAGAGACGGTGCATGGTGTTCTGGTGTGGGATATGGACATGGGTATTGCGCATAGTGCTCCCGATGTGGTCTGACCTGGGGATTCAGAGACTGAAACTACACATGGTTCTCCCATTTTGGTCTTCACAGGGATAGGGAGAGTCACGGTGTTCCTGGTGTGGTATACAGATTGGGGAATTGTGCATGGTGTACCTGGTGTGGGCTGACTCAGAGATACGGAGACAGGCTCTGTATATGGTGCTCCCAGTGTGATTTGACCCAGATATATGGAAATGGGAACTGTGCATGGTGTACGTGGTGTGGGCTGACTCATAGATACTGTTCTGGGTGCAATCTGACACAAGGATAAATAGATCGGCAACTGTGCAGTGATGCCAGGAGGACTGACCCAGGGATATGGAGTTGGGAATTATGCATGGTGTGCCTCTAGAGATCTGACCCAGGGATATTGCAATCCTGATGTGGTCAGTCACAGGTATACAAAGACTGGGAACTATGCATTGTGACGCTGGTTTTGGATTATGGAGGTGGGAACTGTGCACCATGTTCCGGGTGTGCTCAGATAATGGGATATAGGGACGGGATTGTGCTGGGCATATGGAGAGGGGAACTGTGTACGGTGCACCCAGTGTGATCTCACCCAGGGAGACAGAAACGAGAACTGTGCACGGTGATCAGTTCCAGGGTCAGGGTGACCCATATGTTGCATGGCAACATACCTGGTGTGTTCTGACCCAGAGATCTAGAGATGGGAACTTTGGACAGTGCACACCCTGTGGGCTGACCGAGGGATCCAGAGATGGGAACTGTGCACAGAGCTTCTGGTCTGATGCAGTTTGATCCAGACACTCACCAGGTTACAGATGTGGACGATGGGGCTGGTCTTCCCCCGGGCTGGGGAGGGATTCTGTGCCGGTCGCACTGGATCATCGATCGTCACGGACACCCCCGTCTTCTGCTGGCTGATCGATCGTCTGACCACAGTCTCACTGGGCGTCACTGTGGGTGCGAGGCAGCGGGAAGAGAGAGAAAGAGGGGGGTGGGGGAGAGAGACGGTGGGAGCAGGAGGGGAAAGAAAGAGAAGTAAGGGGGAGGGAATAGTCTGTTCCTCTGGCTGAGTCAGATAACACTGTTTTCTTTGAAAGACCCACTCAACCCACCCCCACTGTCATGTCGCCACACCTCTAGAATGGCCCTCCCATACCACCTTGGTTCCCCACCCCCACTGATCTCAGTCCCTTTCCCAACACTTCACCCTCCATCCCACCCCCATCAGGTCCCACTCCCCTACAACCCTCCTTGTGCCGCCTACACGACACTCCTCCATAGAAACATAGAAGATAGGAGCAGGAGTAGATCATTCGACCCTTCGAGCCTGCTCCGCCATTCAACGAGATCATGGCTGATCTTACAGTTCAGTACCCCGTCCCCGCCTTCTCTCCGTAACCTTTAATACCCTTGTTCTGAAGAAATAGATCCAATTTCCTCTTAAATATATTGAATGAACCTGCCTCTACTGCCCTCTGTGGCAATGAATTCCACAGATTCACCACCCTCTGGGTCAAGAAATTCCTCCTCATCTCGGTCCTAAATGGTTTGCCTATTATCCTCAAACCATGGCCCCGGGTTCTGGATTTTCCCACCATTGGGAACATCCCATCTGCATCCATTCTGTCCAGTCCTGCCAGAATTTTATATGTCTCTATGAGATCCCCTCTCAATCTTCGAAACTCCAGCGAGTACGATCCCAATTTGCGCAATCTTTCCTCATAAGTCATTCCTGCCATTCCAGGTATCAGCCTGGTGAATCGCCTCTGCACTCCCTCCATTGCAAGAACATCCTTCCTTAGATAAGGTGACCAAAACTGCACACAATACTCCAGGTGGGGTCTCACCAAGGCCCTGTACAGCTGCAATAAAGTATCGTTGTTCCTATACTCAAACCCTCTTGATATGAAGGCCAACATACCATTTGCCTTTTTAACCGCCTGCTGTACCTGCATGCTCGCCTTCAGAGACTGGTGTACAAGTACCCCTAGGTCTCTCTGCACTTCCCCATCTCTTAATCTATTGCCATTCAAATAGTAATCTGCCCTCCGGTTTGTATTACCAAAGTGGATAACCTCACATTTATCCACATTGTAGTGCATTTGCCATGTATCTGCCCAGTCCCTCAATTTATCCACATCACACTGGAGCTTCCTGACCCCCTCTTCTGTGCACACAACCCCTCCTAGCTTAGTGTCATCTGCAAATTTGGAGATATTACATCCAATCCCCTCATCCAGATCATTAATGTAAATTGTGAACAGCTGGGGTCCCAGTCCAGATCCCTGTGGCACCCCACTGGTCACCGCCTGCCACTCAGAAAACGAGCCATTTATCCCAACTCTCTGTCTTCTACCTCCAGCCAGTTCTCAATCCACATCAATACTTTGTCCCCAATCCTATGAGCCTTGATTTTGGAAGCCAGTCGTTTATGCGGGACCTTATCGAAGGCCTTTTGGAAGTCCAGGTACACCACATCCACTGGCTCTCCCCCATCTATTTTACCTGTCACCAACTCAAAGAATTCCAATAGATTTGTCAAGCACGATTTACCTTTTGTAAATCCATGTTGACTCCGTCCGATCCCTTCTCTGCTAGTCATATGCTCCGCTATTACATCCTTAATAATGGATTCCATCATTTTGGCCATTACTGATGTAAGGCTCACCGGCCGATAATTCCCCGCTTTTTCTCTACCCCCCTTTTTAAATAGTGGGGTAACAGTAGCTACCCTCCAATCCATGGGTACTGATCCTGAGTCTATCGAGTTCTGGAAAATAATTCTTAAAGCATCTGCTATCTGAATGGCCACTTCCTTGAGTACCCTAGGATGTAGATTATCAGGCCCTTGGGATTTATCTGCCTTCAATCCCATCAATTTCCCCAAGACCATGTCCTTAGAGATACTGATTTCTTTCAGTTTCTCCCTTGCATTAGTCTCTGTTTCCCAACACCCTCCCGGTCCCTCCTCTCCTATATCACTCCCCACCACCCCAACCACTCCCCTCCTCTCCACCCCCAACTCCCCCCCCCCCACCCACCAAACCTCCAGTTCCCCTCCTACTTCCTTCCCCCAGTGTGATCAGCGGACTCACCCTTCTTCACCTCGGCCTCTCCTCTGGGATGTACCTCAGGCGGAGGAGGAGGAGCCACCTCTCGCTCCTTCACCACTGCCTCCTGCTGCTGCTGTTCCTCCTCCTCCTCTTCCTCCTCTTCCTCAACCCCTCCACCTCCTCCTCCTCCTATGTCCCGCTCCTCTTCTTTCCCGTTCTCCGCACTCTCTGCCGATACAACCTGCCACAGGAGAGCCAGGACTCAGAAGGAGCAGGCAAAAACACAAGAATGCTGGAGGAACTCAGCAGGTCTCGCAGTGTCCATTGGAGATAAAGATATAGAGCTGATGCTTTGGGCCTAAGCCCTTCCTCAAGGTACAAGTGAAAGTCAGGAGAGCACCCGAATTAAAAGGCTGGGGAGAAGCAACAAGAGGGCATGAGATGGGGTCAGGACCAACAGACCAATGGTGATAATTGGACTTGGAGAGGTGAGAATTGATCGGAGGAGGGCAGAGCTGACGGAAAGAAGGATGGTTGTGGTGGGGGGTGGGAGGGGAGTTGACAGAAAATGGAGAAATAGATGTGAATGCCATTCGGTCAGAGCGTGCCCAGAAGGAAGATATGGTGTTGTTTCGCCAATTTGCAGGTGGTTTCAGTCTGGCAGCACACGAGACGCAGAGTGTTGCTTCACTTGGAAGGACTGCTCAGGGTTGGCATGGTGGTGAGGAAAGAGGAGTGGGCACAAATGAAGCACTTCCTGCGGTCACGGGGATAGGTGCCAAGGGGGTGAGTGGTGGGAAGGGAGGAGTGAATGAGAGTCATGGAGAGAGTATCTCTCGTGGACAGCAGAGAGGAAGTGAGAACAAAGGGGAATCTTCTTCCTATTTGGGTGGAAGTTGGCAACAAAGTGGATCAAAATCAACAAGCTCATCACAGGTACATGAGTCAGCACCAAACCGGCTGTTAATGAAGAGAGTAAAAGAAGAGTTGAGGAACCTTAAGGTGAGAGGGGAGAGGCGGGAGGGCGAGAGAGGCTGGGGGGGGGGGGGGGGAAGAGAGAGGCGGAGAAGGCAGGGGGAGGGGGGGGGATTTGGACACATTGCGAATGGTGGCTAGTTCCCAGGTCATGAGGGTCCTTGGGGTACCGGGAGGGAGATGCCCTGGAGGGTAGGAACCAGGGAGGGAACAGCGTGCCCCAGGGTATGGGGTTGGTTGGTGAGGCAGTGGGAAAGCCAAATCAGAAGGACAGACTGGGTCACTGTCAGAGGGACAGGCTGGTGGGTTTACCTGCGTGACCATCAGTAGGACAGGACGGTTGAGTTTACCTGCGTGACCATCGGTGGAACAGGCTGGTGGGTTTACACACTTTGGAAACAGCAGAGGGATGTTGAGGCGGTGGGAGGTGAAATGGGCCGAGATGGGATACCAGTCAGAGGGGCATTACCTGAGTGACGGTGCGCCGTATCTTCAGCCCCTTGTCCAGAGCAGACTTGTCCTCATTCCTCTCACCATCATCCTCGGACATATGGCTGTCGTCGGGATGAAGATCCAGTACCACCTCCTGGCCTGGGGCCGGCGCTGGGCTGGCTCCCATCGTGGGCTTCATGTCCGGAATCAGGCTCTGGGCACATAGGGAGCAGAGATCAGAGGTTTCCAGGTTCAGGTCCTGGGATGGGGGGGCTCAGGTGTCCAGGTTCAGGGTGGAGATGGTCAGAGGTGTCCAAGTTCAGGGTCTGGGACAAGCAGAGCGGAGGTGTCCAGGTACAGAGTTTGGGACAATGGGTCACAGAAGTTAGAGCTGTCTGGTGTCAGGGTCTTATATGGGGTTGGGGTTGGGGGGGGGGTTAGAGGTGTCCGGGTTCAAGGTCTGAGACAAGTGGGGCAAAGGTCAGTATTGTCTAGTGTAGGACGAGGGAACAGAGTCAGAGGTGCCTGAGGACAGCTGTGGGGAAGGGGGAAGAGGTTAGGGGTATGCAGGCTCATGGACTGGAGACACAAAGGGTGGTGTGAGGTCAAAGATGTCCGGAGCCACGGACTGGGGACACAGGGAAGTCAGAGATCTCACCGGGGAGAGAGGGAGGTCAGAGGTCAGATGTGTCCAAGAGCAAGGATCATGGACAGAGGTTAGACTTGTCCAGCATCAGGTATGGGGACAGAGGGGAGTCAGAGGTGAGAGGTGTCTGGGAGTAGGGACATTGAGGACAGAAGTATCTGGGATCAGAGGTCAGACGATTCCAGAATTAGTGACTGGACGCAAAGTCGGAGGTGGTGAGGAGGTCAGGAGTCTGGGACAAGGACTGAGGGGATGGGAGACTAGAGGTTAGATGCTAACATTGGGGATCAGTGTGAGAGGAAGGGAAGGGGTGAGGACAGATTGGGGGAGAGGACAGTTTGCGGAGGTAGTCGTCAAACCCAAGGGGTAGGGGTCGGACCATGGTGGGGGTGGGGGGGGGGGGAGGCAGACAGTGGGGGGGGGGAGGGGTGAACAACAAGAGGAGGGGGCAGATAGTGGGGGGGGGGGGTTTAGGGGCGGACAGTGGAGGGATGGATTGGACTGTGGGAGGGATATGGGGATGGTTAGTAGGATTATAGGATTGTGGTGGGGATCAGACTGTGGAGGGGGAAGGGTACTGACCGTTGGGGATGTAGGAGATGGACTGAGGGGAGTAGGGGACAGACAGTGGGGGGGGGGGGGTAGGGGACGGGCTGTGGGGGGGTAAGTGACAGACTGTGAGGTGGTAGGGGACAGACTGGGGCTAAAGGGACAGACTGTGGGGGGGTAAGGGACAGACTGTGGGGGGGGGTAAGGGACAGACTGTGGGGGTGTAAGGGACAGACTGTGGGGGTGTAAGGGACAGACTGTGGGGGGTAAGGGACAGACTGTGGGGGGGTAAGGGACAAACTGTAGGGGGGTAAGGGACAGAAGGGGTAGGGGAGATTGTGGGGGGGGGTAAGGGACAGACTGTGGGGGGGGTAAGGGACAGACTGTAGGGGGGGCTAGGGGACAGACAGTGGGGGGTAATGGACAGATTGTGGGGGGAAGGGACAGACAGTGGGGGGAGGTAGGGGACTGACAGTGAGGATAAAGGGACAGATTGTGGGGGTAGGGGACAGACTGTGGGGGGTAAGGGGGGGACAGATTGGACGGTGGGGGGTAGGGGAAGACTGTGGGGGGACGGATTGGACTGTGGGGGGGGGGTTAGGGGACGGACTGTTGGGAGATGGATTGGACATACTGGGGTACAGGCTTTGGAGGTGGGTTCAGATGGAGGGAGGTGGGAGGGATATGATGAGCCGGGGTGGGGGCCCTCACCTTTAATGAATCAGTGGTGATACTGATGGAAGGTTTCTTCTGGGTGGCGACTGTACTGGACCCCCACCGTCGCTTGCGTGTTGGCTGGATTGTCTCTTGTTCCCCACTGCCTGCTGATCCCGCTTTCCCAGCAGCTGTGGGGAGAGGAGCAGTCAGTTCTGTCACACCCCTCCCACCCACCCACCCCGCCATGAGGCATAGCCCCCTCCACACACATATAGACCCTGGGTTCAGATACAGGGTGAACTTCCCTCTATACCGTACTGGCGCTAGCGCACGCACGCCCGCCTGATGTCAGACTCAGAGCGAAGCTCCCTCTAAACAGTCCCGTCACACACATACTTGCAGGGTTGAGAAGCAGTGATGCTCTCTCTACACGGTCCTGTCACGCAAATTCTCCCAGGGTTCAGACACAGTAAAGCTCCCTCTATACAGTCCCATCACATACATTCTCCCAGGGTTCACACAGTAATGTTTCCTCTACATGGTCTCATCACACACAAATACACACTCCCACGGTCAAACTCCAGAGTGAAGCTCCCTCTACATGGTCCTGTCACACACATTCTTCCAGGGTTCACACAGTAATGCTTCCTCTATACGGTTCCATCACACACATTCTTAGAGTTCATACACAATAACGCTCCCTCTACATGGTCCCGTCACACACATTCTCCCAGGGTTCAGACACAGTAACGCTCTTCTACATGGTCCTGCCTCGCACATGTACTCCCTGGGATCAGATTCAGTGATGTTCCCTCTACACGGTCCTGTCACACACATTCGCCCATGGTTCACACAGTAACACTCTCTTTACATGGTCTCGTCACACACATACTCCCAGGATTCGGACACAGTAACCCTCCCTCTACACGATCTTGTCACACACATTCTCCCTGGGTTCAGACACAGTAACAGTCCCTCTACACGATCCCATTACACATGCCTCCCTGGGATCAGACTCAGTGATTTTCCCTCTACATGGTCCTGTCACACATGTACTCCCAGGGTTAAAACATCATAACGTTCCCTCTACACGGTCCCATCACACACATTCTCCCAGGGTTCACACAGAAATGGTTCCACTACACGATCTCGTGACACACAAACATATACTCCCGTGGTCAGACTCAAGAGTGAAGCTCCCTCTACACGGTCCCGTCACACATACACACTCCAGAGGTCAGACACAACGTGTAGCTCCCTCTCCACTGTTCCATCACACACACTCCCAGGACCAGGAACAGAGTGAAGGTCCTTCTGCATCGTCCTGTCACACACAAACACTCCCACAGTTAAACTCAAAGTGAAGTTCCCTCTATACTGTCCTGCACACAGACATTCATGAGTCAAACCTTCTTTCCACCCTTTGATGTCTGGTTGTTGCAGTCTCACTTTGCTCAAACACTCTTTCATTGGGACAGTGAATGGACCCTTGCTGGAGGTGGGTTGGCGGCAGGACAGACAGCAGACAAGCGCAAAGTACTCACAAACCACTGAGATCTTCCTCTTGAAGGCTTTTGGCACCACGTTCTGCAACAGAAAGAAGACCCCCGGGGGCAAAGGTGGGGGGGGAGGCGGAGCGTGAGGCTGGAGGGACAGGCAGGGTGGGTCTGGTCCTTAGCCCCACCACCTTCCCCTGCCTCTGCTCCCCTCTCCATGCCGTACCAAGAACCAACAGCCCACACACACACACACAGTCAACAAACACACAGGTCAGTACATACATGGACACACATTAAGACTCAGTCACACACACACACACACATTCTCCTATCGTCTCCATGCCCATTGCTTCCACCACCATTCTCCATCCTCCCTTCCACTGCAACCTTTCTCCCTCCTTAAGCCTTCCACGTCCTCTTGGACACCTGGTTCTGGCCATCTGCCCGCTCTGGAACTTTATATTTCCAACTGCCGCCGAGACATTAATCGTTTCAACTTCACCACTTCATTCATTGTAATCTCACCCCCTTGGAAAACTCTGCCATCTGCTCTCCTGCACCAATCCCAACCTCACTATCAAACCCATAGACAAGGGTGATGCTGTTGTGATCTGGCGCACTGACCTGTAGCTTGCCGAAGATGACTGCTCTCAGACATCTTACCTCTTCAGCAGGACCCCACCAAAGATCATCAAGCCACTGTCTCACGTACCATCTTTAACCTCATCACTTCCAGTCATCTCACTCCCACGTCTTCCAACCACATGGTTTCCAAACCCCACTCTTCCTGTTCTGCTTCCTAACCAAGATTCATGAGTCCAATTATCCCAGTAGACCCATTGTTTCCACATTGTTCCGCCCCACCAAATGTTATAATCTTACCTCAACATTTTTTCTCCTCTGGTCCAGACCTTACCTACCAACATCCGTGAAATGACACATGCCCTCCATCACTTCAACAACTTTCCTGAACTCGACCGCCTCATTTTCACTGTGGACCTCCAATCTTTATACACCTCCATACCCCATACTGGAGCCCTCAAATCCGTTTCTTTCTCCACAACAGACCCAACATGTACCCCTCCATTACCACCTGTCTCAATAATCTCTTTTGACTTGCCCATGTTCTCCAAGTCAAAGGGGTAGCCATGGGTACTTGCATGTGTCCCAGCTATGCCTGCCTTTCTGATGGCTATGTGGAGCAATCCATGCTACAAGCCAATAAAGGCAAGGCTCAATTCTTGCTCTGCTACATTCCCTCATGCACCTATGATGAGCTCGTCCACTTTGCTGCTATCTCTCACCCCAAGCTCATATTCACTTGGTCCATCTCTGGCGACACTCTTCCCTTTCTCCATCTCTCTGTCTCCATCTTAGGAGATAAACTCTCAACAGATATTTTCTACAATCCCACCAACTCCTACAATTACCTCCTCACACCCTATCTTCTGTAAAAATTCTATTCCTCTATCAATTCCTCAGTCTCTGTTACATCTGTTCCTAGGATGAGGTCTTTTGTTCCAGATAATGTCATTCCTCCTTCTTCATAAAATGTGGATTACCCTCTACTAAATCAGCCTTTCCTCATATCTTCTCCATTTCCCACATATGACCTGACACCCCCGTCCCTAGATACAACGAAAGGATTTCCCTTGTCTTCACCTACCACCCCACTAACCTCCACATCTAACGTATCGCCTTCCGCATCCGTCACCTACACAATCCCACCACCAGATACATCTTCTCCTCTCCACCTTCTTCAGAGACTGCTCCCTCCGTGACTCCCTTGTCCACTCATCCCTTCCCACTAATTGACCCTTTGGTACCTACCTGTGACCACCATAAATGCTACACCTCCACCCTCACCACCATTCAGGACCCCAAACAGTCCTTCCTAGTGAAGAAATACTTCATTTGTGAATCTGGGAATCATCCACTGCATCTGTGGCTTCAGTTGTGGCATTCACTACATCAGAGGGATTGGATGCAGACAGAGAGATTGTTTTGTTGAGCACCTTCGCTCTGTCTGCAGCAATGGCAGGATCTCCCAGTGTCCAACCACTTAAATTCCGCGCCTCACACCGTGCCAACATGTCTGACCATGGCCTCATGCACTGCCAAACCAAGGCTATCTGTAAATTGGAGGTGCAACACCTAATAGATGGCATTAATATTTGACTTTTCCTGTTTCTGTTAGACCACTTCCCATTTTCCCTCTCTTCTCCAACCCTGTCACCTTTCCTCCCACTCTCCATTCAGAGAACTGTCCCCTCCCTCTATCACCTCAGCCTTTTTATTATGCTCTCCCACATATCTACCTGTAGCCCCATTCACACTGGCACGTTAATCTAGTAATTAACTGCCAATCTACCGGTTAATGTGCCAGTGTAAACACTCACGAACCAGCACGCAGGTGTCAGATCGCCCCGTGAATGAACCGCCGAGGGAGGGTGTATCGTCACTGATTTGTTTTGAATCAGGATTCCGGTTAGCCCAGTGTGAAAGGGACAGGGGGCATACAGGACATCACCGCTGGAGGATAGGCACCCCTTTGTTCTGGGATGCTGAGTGGTGAGTGTGAGTGTGAAAGGGTGCAGAGAAGCAGTTAAAACCATTTTGAACCGGTTCGTTGAACTGCAAATTTACCAGTTAGTCAATGTGAAAAGGGCTATTTAATTACCTCTTGATCGCCCTGCCCCATACCCCACCATTTCATTTCAACGCCTGCTTACATTTTGCTCATATCTCAATGAAGGCCTCAAACCCGAAATGTTGGTTACGTAGCTTTATCTTTGTAACATAAAGAATGTGGCGTGGCTCATTGAGTTTCTTCAGTATTTTTGTGTAAACACATATACTCACCCTAATACTGACATTCACACAGATATACACACACCATTGACACATAGAAGCAAGCACTGACACACCAAGACATACACACCCAGATGCAAACCACACAGACACACCCACACAGCGGCCTTCCCACAGCACTGCTCTCTCCTGCCCCTCACCCCTTTGCCCCTGAGAGGAGGAAGGGAGCAGCTATAGTGCTCTGACACCTCCCTCTCCCCCGGGAGGTGAAGGTGAAAGGAGACTCCCTGGTCCAGCAACTGAACAAGCGCACACCCCACGGCTCCTCACCAGCTTGGTATCTGGTCCTGATCTCCCTCTTCCCCTTCCCTCCACTAGCCTCCTTCACCTGGTAAAATTCTCAACATCCGACCACCCCCTTTACATTGAAATCTTGCACACCTAGCTATTAATTCGGATAAATGTCCTTTCTTTTTCCTTTACAAGTTTTTATGTTCCTTGCACAAATTTTTTTATGGAACAGAAAAAGAAAAGAAATCTCTCCATAAATAAAAAAAAAGCGAGGCTCTGAGCACCCAATCGGAAGCCACAGCGAGAAAATGGGAAGAGAAACGAGCCAGGTACCCTTTCACACCTGGTCTTCAGCGCTATGCCTTGAGGTAGCGCCCGGTCGCAGTCCCGTGTACTGACCAGGCCAGTCCAGACAGTGGGCCCTCCCATGGGAAGGGACGGGCAAGGGCCCGCTGCTCACCATTAATGTCACTGTGGGGTGGAGGGGAGCCACTGTGAACTCACCCCTCCCCTGCTGTTCACCAGAAACATCGCTGTGGTAGGGACACTGTGACCTTGCCCATCCCCCATTGTTCACCATTAACGTCTCTGTAGGGGGTTTAAACTCGCCTCTCCCCCATTGTTCACCACTAATGTCTCTGTGGGGGGAGGGAGAGGGGTTTGAACTCACCCCTCCCCCTTTGTTCACCATTAACATCTCTGTTGGGGGACATGAACCCGCTCATCCCCTGTTGTCCACCATTAACATCTCTGTGGGTGGTAGTTTGAACTCACCCCTTCCCCGTTGTTCACCATCAATGTCATTATGAGGGGTGTGATATCGCCCATCACCTGTTGTTCACCATTAACGTCGCTGTGTTTGGGGGAGGGTATGAACTCACTCCGTTGTTCACCATTAACATCGCTATAGGGGTGGTTTGAATTCACTCCTCTGTTGGTCACCATTAACATTGCTGTAGGAGGGGTATAAACTTACCCCCCAACCGTTGTTCACCATTAACATCGCTGTAGGAGGGGTATGAACTCACCCCCACCCCCGTTGTTCACCATTAACGTTGCTGTGGGAGGGGTATGAACTCATCCCCTCTCCTGTTGTTCACCATAAACACCGCTGTAGGAGGGGTATGAACTCACCTCCTCGTCTGTTGTTCACCATTAACGTCGCTGTAGGAGGGGTATGAATTCACCCTCTCCCCCATTCTTCACCATTAATGTCGCTGAGTGCGGGGGGGGGGGGGGGGGTGGGGGAGGGTTGAGCACACCCTTCTGATGTTCACCATTAACGCTGCTGTGGTGGGGGGCTTGAACTCACCCCCATTGTTCACCATCAACGTTGCTGATGGGGGAGGGGGGGGGTATGAACTCACCCCTCCATTGTTCCATTACGTTGCTGTATGGGGGTTTGAACTTATCCCTCCATTGTTCACCATTATTGTCGCTGTGGGGGTATGAACTCACCCCTTCGTTGTTCACCATTAATGTCGCTGTAGGAAGGGGTATGAACTCACCCTCCCCTGTTGTTCATCATTAACATCGCTGTAGGGAGGGGTAAGAACTCACCCTCCCCTGTTGTTCACCATTAACATCGCTGTAGGGATGGTATGAACTCACCCCCCCCTGTTGTTCACCATTAACATCACTGTGGGGCAGGGGGATATGAACTCACACCTCCCCTTGTTCACCATTAATGTTGCTGTATGGGGGTTTGAACATCCCTCCGTGTTCACCATTATCGTCGCTGTGGGGGTATGAACTCACCCCTTCTTTGTTCACCATTAACATCGCTGTAGGGAGTGGTATGAACTCACCCCTTCGTTGTTCACCATTAACGTCGCTGTAGGGAGGGGTATGAACTCACCCCTTCGTTGTTCACCATTAATGTCACTGTAGGGGTGGTATGAACTCACCCTCCCCTGTTGTTCACCATTAACGTCGCTGTAGGGAGGGGTATGAACTCACCCTCCCCTGTTGTTCACCATTAACGTCGCTGTAGGGATGGGTATGAACTCACCCTCCCCTGTTGTTCACATTAACATCGCTGTAGGGAGGGGTATGAACTCACCCTCCCTCCCCTGTTGTTCACCATTAACGTCGCTGTAGGGAGGGGTATGAACTCACCCTCCCCTGTTGTTCACCATTAACATCGCTGTAGAGGTGGTATGAACTCAGTTCCCCCATTTTTCACCATTAACGTCACTGTGGAGGGGTATGAACTCACAGCCCCCCCCCCTGTTGTTCACCATTAAAGTCATTGTGGGGCGCGGGGGGGGGAGGGGAGATTTTGAACTCAACCCCTCCCTCATTGTTCATCATCAATGTCATTGTGATCTCACCCATCCCGTTATTCACCATTAACGTCTCTTTAGGGGGAGGTATAAATTCACCCCTCCCCCGTTGTTCACCATCTCTGTGGAGTTGGGGGCTCTGTGTTCTTGGCCATTCCCCATTGTTCACCATTAACATCATTGTGGGGGATGTGATCTCGCCCCTCCCCCGTTCACCATTAACATCTTTGTAGGGGGGGGTATGAACTCATCCCTTCTCCCCCCCCTGTTGTTAATTATTAACATCTTTGTAGGGTGGGGTATGACTCACACTTCCCCTGTTGTTCACCATTAATGTCCGTGTGGTAAGGGAGCACAACCTCATCCCTCTCTTGTTGTTCACCATCAATGTCCATGTGGCATGGCGGGTTGATCTCACCCCTCCCCCGTTGTTCACCATCAATATTTGAATAGGAAGGAGGTGACTGCAACCTCGCCCCTCCCCCATTGTTAACCAATATGTCTTTGTGGGGAGGTGTGACCTCTCCCCCCCACTTTGTTGTTCACCATGATGTGCATGTTGGGGGGCACAGAGACCTCATCCACTCCCCTGATTTTCACCATTATGTCTGTGTGGAGGGGTTCATGTGACCTCACCCCTCACCCGATGTTCACCATTAACATCATTGTAGGGGGATGGGGAAGGTCCGCTGTGACGTTGACATTACCCCGCTGTTCAGCATTGATGTCCTTGAGGGGTGTCTCCTCTGATGTTGAAGACAGCTGAACTCCCCTCCCTCACCATCAAACCCCTCCTTTCCAGAGGGGCTGCGGCGTGTGGTTACGTGAGGAAGCCCAGGGTCTCTCCTTCTCTCACTCCCTTGTTCTGGAGAGGGCGACCTCCGCTGGAGCGGATGGTGGGTCTCTTATTCCGTCCCTTGACAGACCGCTGAGTGGTGGGCAGGGCCAAACGTGGGGACGAATGGTAGGGGTGACAAAGGGCTGATGTCTGCCCTCGCCCACTGCTGCCCCTCATTGCAATCTCCATGCAGCATCTCTGGCCCGTGAACACCTCTTTACTCCGGGGGGTGCGTCTCTCAGGTCTCTCGGCTGGGGTGCCTCCATGCAGAAGTGGGGGCACAGTTAGGACGTGGGTGGTCTCTCTGTCTGCCTCTCTGCGGCAAGCTCTGATCTGACTGGGTGCGAGTCCAGCGGGACGGGCAGTGCAGGTGTCATTGGGTTTATCTCTGGGGCTAATGTGGTAACAGCACACACAGCGTTGTTGACAGGTGGGGTCAGCAGGCAGGAGCCCTGCCGAGCAAGGCAGCCTGGCTGACCCTCCGCTCCCCTCCCCTCCACAGCACCCACCGCAAAAGCGTTCGGCCCTTCCACATCAGCCAGCACACCCACCCGCCTCAAATGTGACAGGGTAGGTAGCCTTGAGACTGGGATGGGCCTGGGCTGAAATGGAGGAGCAGAAAACGGTGGGGGGAAAGTGGGGACAGGGGAAAGAGGGGACGGGAAAAGAGGGGACGGGGAAAGAGGGGACGGGGAAAGAGGGGACGGGGAAAGAGGGGACGGGGAAAGAGGGGACGGGGAAAGAGGGGACGGGGAAAGAGGGGACGGGGAAAGAGGGGACGGGGAAAGAGGGGACGGGGAAAGAGGGGACGGGGAAAGAGGGGACGGGGAAAGAGGGGACGGGGAAAGAGGGGACGGGGAAAGAGGGGACGGGGAAAGAGGGGACGGGGAAAGAGGGGACAGGGAAAGAGGGGACGGGGAAAGAGGGTACGGGGAAAGAGGGGACGGGGAAAGAGGGGACGGGGAAAGAGGGGACGGGGGAAGAGGGGACGGGGAAAGAGGGGACGGGGAAAGAGGGGACGGGGAAAGAGGGTACGGGGAAAGAGGGGACGGGGAAAGAGGGGACGGGGAAAGAGGGGACGGGGGAAGAGGGGATGGGGGAAGAGGGGACGGGGGAAAAGAGGGGATGGGGAAAGGGGGAAGGGGAAAAGAGGAGTTGGAGGGTAAAGAGTGGGGGGAGGGAAGGAAAGAGGGAGGGGAGGGAAGGTGGATGTGAGGGAATGGGTGGGAGGAAAAGGGAGGTGATGTGGAGGAGAGAGAGAAAAAGGAAGGGAGGAAAGGGAGGGTAGTACAGGGAGGGGCAAGTGAGGGGGATGGGGACAAGAGGGAGGGGAAGCAAGAATGGGGAGGAGGAGCAAGACGGAGATTGGGCTGGGGGTAGAGGAAAGGAGACTAGGAACAGGGGGCCCAGGTGGAGATTAGGGAGGCTGGAGGGTATAGGTAGGGCAGAAATGGACTGAGACTGTGGGGGTGTTGGGTGGGCAGGACAGAGACTAGGGAGGGATTGGGACAGACTGGGGAAGGGGGTGGGAGACAAGACGAACTGGGGAGGGGGTGGTATTTGGATGGACTGGGGAGGGGGTGGGAGACAGAACAGACTAGAGAGGAGGTGGGAGATGGGACGGACTGGGGAGGGGGTGGGATGAACTGGGGAGGGAGTGGGAGTGGAATCAGGACGGACTGGGGAGGGGGTGGAATGAACTGGGGTGGGAGTGGGTGTCAGGACAGAATGGTGAGGGGGTGGGGACGGGGGAGGGGGTGGGATTGGAACGGACCAGGGAGGGAGTGGGAGACGGAACAGACTAGGGACAGGGTGGGAGAAAGGACGGACTGGGGAGGGGGTGGGAGTGGGATCGGGACGGACTAGGGAGGGGGTGGGAGATGGGACAGATTGATGGAGGGGTTGGGAGATGGGACAGACTGGTGGAGGGGTTGGGAGATGGGACGGACTGGGATGTGGGATCGAGACGGACTAGGGAGGGGGTGGGAGATGGGACAGACTGGTGGAGGGGTTGGGAGATGGGACGGACTGGGATGGGGGTGGGATTGGGCTGAGGAGGGGATGGGATTGGGCTGAGCAGGGGGTGGATTGGGCTGAGGAGGGGTTGGGATTGGGCTGAGGAGGGGATGGGATTGGGCTGAGGAGGGGATGGGATTGGGCTGGGGAGGGGATGGGATTGGGGTGGGGAGGGGATTGGGCTGGGGAGGGGATGGGATTGGGTGGGGAGGGGGTTGATGTCGGGATGGACTGGGGAGGGGGTGGGAGACGGGATGGACTTGGGAGGGGCTGTGAGTCGGGACGGTCTGAGAAGGCGTCGGGATCGGGTCTGACTAACCCCCTGCGACCGGACCCAGTGCTTGCTGTACGCCACCCCGACCTCCTCGGAGCCCCACACGCCGCCCACAGGATATCTCATTCACCCAACCCTTCCTCACCTCTCTCTTGTCTGCTTCAGGGTGGCCTTCGTCGCTCAGACACCGCTCCCTCTGGTCCGACGACTCTGTGGGATCAAGCTCTGCACTTGTTTCGTTCTGCATAGCCAGGCCAGTTGCTTCTCTGCAATGTGGGGTGGGGAGTGAGAATGGGGAGAGGCACAGCAAGGGTACATGAATCAGAATGCAGGACCCTGTTACCCCTCATTATGGACATTTAACCCCCCAAGAAACACAAACCCTGTAACCTCCCTCCAAGAGACAAGGATCCCACAACACCACCTCCCTCCACCGAGGCACTGACCCCGTTACCCCAGAGTCACGGACCACATTAATCCCACGCCCACCAAGTCACATACCTCTTTACCCCAGAGTCACAGACTCTGTACCCCTTGAGTCACCAACCCTGTTATCAGAGTCAAGGACCATGTTAACTCCACCCCCACCAAGTCACAGAACTCGTTACCCCCCCTGAATCAGAGACTCTGTAGCTGAGTCATAGACCCCATTATTCTCCGAGTCACAGACCCTGTTACCCCCATGAAGTCACAGACCCTGTTACTCCCATCAAGTCACAGATGCTGTTACCCCACCCTGAATCACGGATACCGTTACCCCCCCCCACCAAGTCACGGACCCAATTACCCCCCCCCCCCCCCCCCGAGTCACGGACACACACGTACACAGATCCTCTCTTATACAGTCCCTCTTTCACACACAGTCCCTCTCGTATGCAGACCTTCTCTCGCACGCAGACCTTCTCTTGCCCGCACACCCTTCTCTTGAGCACACACCCCCCTACACACAGACCCTTTCACACACACAGTCCCCACTCTCTACTGCACACACATTCAAGAGGGCGCATGGGGAGAGGGGAGGGGAATAGTGAGGGGAAGGTGTGCGAGGGGAGGGGAGAGGAGGGAATGGTTAGAGGACGCAAGAAGAGGGTGGTGTGAGGGAAGAGTGGAGGGAGTGAGAATGGAGGGAGGGCAGTGATTGGGGGTTGGAAAGGAGGGTGGATATGGCTATGGAGAGTTGGGGTGAAAAGAGGTTTTGAGGGGTGGAAAGCGCGGAGAAGCGGGTGGAGAAAGGGGAAGGAGGGGTGGGACACGAACCCCATTACCCCACCACTCCCCTGTCTCAGATCCTGTTATTCCTCCTTGAGTGTTATGGACACCCTTATTCCCACCCCCCCCCCCCACCAGTCATGGACTCTTATTACCCACTGTCACATTCAGCATTACCACCTCTGTATCAAGGGCACCATAAATCCTGAGTAAAATACCCCATTACCCCACCCAGTCATGCAGCCCATTAGTCACCCCAAGACATGAATCCCATTACCCTCCCCCATCATGAACCCTGTTACTCCCTCCATCAGACCTCAAAAACCCCTGAGCTACAGACCCTATTAGCCCACCCAAGGCATGAACCCCATTGCCCCCTGTCATGGACCCAGATGCCCCCTCCCTGACTCACAAAACCTGTTACCCCCCCCAGCAGACCCATTAACCCACCTCAGCCATTGACTCCATAACACCCCATTAAAACCCCACACTAAGTCACAGAGACAGTTACCCCCACCCTCGTCATGAACGCAATTATTCCACCGTCACAAGCCCTGATACGCCTCCCCAGGGAAACATAACCTGTCACAGGTCCCAATACCACCCTGAGACCAGATACTGTAACCCTACCTCCGAGAGTCACAAAACCTGTTAACCCCCCCACAATTCACAGACCCTGTTATCACCTACTGAGACAGAGACCCCATTTGCTCCCTCGTCCAAGTCAAGGACTCGATAAGCCCCGAGTTGTGAACCCGTTACTCCAGACCCTTTCCACACAGACCCTCTCCCTCACAGAGATCCTCTCTCACACTCAAACTCTCTCCCTCGCAGATCCTCTCCCTCACACATGCCCTCTCTGACACACAGACCCTCTCCCTCACACACAGATTCCCCCCCCCTCACACACACAGACCCTCTCTCTCAAACACCCTTTCTCTCACACAGCTGGGGGGAGGAAATTGTTGGAGCTGGGATGGGGGGGTGCAGCTGGGGGGGTTTGAGAGAGAAGTTGAGTGGAGTGCAGGGGGTTGTTGGGGGGGGGGACCTTGAAGGAGGGCATTGGAGGAAGGGGGTGTTGTGCAGGCGTGTTGGGGAGCATTGGAGTGAGTATTGGAGGTGGGACAGTTGGGTGGAAAGGGGGAGGGAAGAGGAGTGGGAGGGAAAGGTAGGGGAGTAGGGAGAGGGAGGGGGTAGGGTGATTGAGGGGCGAGGGAAGGAGATTGGGGAGAGAGTGTGGGACATGGAGAGATTGGGGGAATGGGAGAGAGAGGGGAAGGGGGGGAGAGAGGATGGACAACAGAGAGGAAGAGGGAGGGGATCGGAACAGGGAGCAAGCCCTGGCACAGCCCCCACAGAATGCCTCGTTTTCCAGTCAGTAGCAGAGGAGCAGAGAAGGGGGCTGGGCAAACCAGGCCCTTCCTTGCCCACCATCTCTCTCTCTCTTTCTCACTCTCTTTCATTCTATCTGTCTCTCAGTCAAAAGGTGAGAGCTGGAGGGAGGGAGGGAGGGAGGATCCTACCTCTCCCAGAGACTGTGGAACGGTGTTATTTAAAGCTGGTCTCTCTCTCTCTCACTCACACACGCCATGACACAGGCAGCACGGACAGGAGGGGGAGGGGAGAGAAGCCGACACATTTAACCCTCCACCTGCCAAGGGCTCCACTGCAGCATCAAGCTGCTCCGCAATGAGGCTCCAGGAGTTATTAAGGGGTTCTTTGCAAGATAGTGATGGGGTTCACTGGGGCCTGAGACAGCGATGGGGTTCACTGGGGTCTGAGACAGCGATGGGGTTCACTGGGGTCTGGGACAGCGATGGGGTTCACTGGGGTCTGGGACAGCGATGGGGTTCACTGGGGTCTGGGACAGCGATGGGGTTCACTGGGGTCTGGGACAGTGATGGGGTTCACTGGGGTCTGGGACAGTGATGGGGTTCACTGGGGTCTGGGACAGCGATGGGGTTCACTGGGGTCTGGGACAGCGATGGGGTTCACTGGTGTCTGGGACAGCGATGGGGTTCACTGGGACAATGGTGGGGACTACTGGGTATCTGTGGGCCAGTGATGGGGATCGCTGGGGCCTATGGAACAGTGATGGGGATCACTGGATTCTGTGGGACAATGATCAGGTTCATTGGGTGCATGGGACAGTGATGGGAGTTCACTGGGGTCTGTGGGACAGTGATGGGGTTTACTGGAGTCTGGGGCAGTGATGGGGTTCACTGGAGTCTGGGGCAGTGATGGGGTTCACTGGGACAATGATGGGGACTACTGGGTATCACTGGGGCCTGTGAAACAGTGATGGGGATCGCTGGGGCCTGTGGAATAGTGATGGGGATCGCTGGGGTCTGTGGGACAGTGATGGGGATCACTGGGTTTTGTGGGACAATGATCAGGTTCATTGGGGTGCATGGGACAGTGATGGGAGTTCACTTGGGTCTTTGAGACAGTGATGGGGTTCACTGGGACAATGATGGGGACTACTGGATATCACTGGGGCCTGTGAAACAGTGATGGGGATCGCTGGGGCCTGTGAAACAGTGATGGGGATCGCTGGGGTCTGTGGGAGAATGATGGGGTTCACTGGGGTCTATGGGACAGTGATGGAGTTAATTGGGGTCTGTGGGACAGTGATGGGGTTCACTTGGGTCTGTGGGACAGTGATAGGGATCACTGGGGTCTGTGGGACAGTGATGGATAACCGGGTTCTGTGGGACAAGGATGAGGTTCATTGGGGTGTGTGGGACAGTGATGGAGATCACTGGGGTCTGTGGGACAGTGATGGGGGCTCACTGGGATCTGTGGGACAGTGTTGGGGTCACTGGAGTCTATGGGACAGTGATGGGGTTCACTGGAGTCTGTGGGACAGTGATGGGGTTCATTTTGGTCTGTGGGACAGTGATGGGGTTCACTGGGTTCTGTGGGACAGTGATGGGGGTTCACTGAGTTCTGTGGGACAGTGTTGGGTTCACTGGAGTCCGTGGGACAGTGATGGGGTTCACTGGGGTCTGTGGGACACTGATGGGGTTCACTGGAGTCTGTGGGACAGTGATGGGGTTCACTGAGGTGTGTGGGACAGTGATGGGGTTCACTTGGGTCTGTGGGACAGTGATGGGGTTCACTGGGTTCTGTGGGACAATTATAGGGATCACTGGGTTCTGTGGGACAGTGATGGGGATCACTGGGTCTCTGTGGGACAATTATAGGGATCACTGAGTTCTGTGGAACAGTGACAAGGTTCATTGGGGTACATGGGACTGTGATGGATTCAGTGGGACAATGATGGGTTCACTTGGTTCTGTGGGACAATAATGGGGATCACTGGGGTGCATGGGAGTGATGGAGATCACTGGGGTGTGTGGGACAGTGATGAGATTCACGGGGGGGGGAACAGTGATGGGTTCACTGGAGAGTGTGCTGCAGTGATGGGGTTCACTGGGGTCCGACGGACAGTCATGGAGTTCAGTGGAGTGTGAGGGACAGGGATTGGGTTTACTGGGTCCCTGTGGGACAGGGATGGGGTTCACTGGGTCCCTGTGGGACAGGGATGGGGTTCACTGGGTCTCTGTTGGACGGCGATAGTGCTCACTGGGTGTCTCTCATTCAACATTTCTCTTGCTTTCTCATTCCCATTATCTCTCCCACAGACTCAATCCTCATCTCTCTTTCATTCTCCTTATGTGTATCACATTCCCCATCCCTCTCCCATTACCTATCATTCATCTCTCCCACATTTCCTGTCTGTCTCTCACACACATTCCATCTCTCCCTCACATTCCTGTCTCACTCTTTCTCATTCCATCTTGCTCTCTTTCTCATTCCCCATCTCTCATTCTCTAATTCCACCTCTTTCTAATTCATTACATCTCTCTCATCCTCCTTGCTTTCTCATTCTGTCTCACTCTCCATCTCTTTCTCGCATTCCATCTTTGTCTCTTATTTATCTCTCTCGCTCATTGACTCTCAATCTCCCACTCATTCCATCCCTCTCTCACACTCATTCTCTCTCTGTCATTCTGTCACTCTCAATCTCTGCATCCCTCTCACTCACTTTCATTCCCTCCTCAATCTCCCATCACCCAATCCATCATATCTTCAGCTCTCTCTCACTCCCATCCCACATTTTCCCCCCTTTCTCCTACTCTCTCCCCCCCCCCCCTCATTCCAACCCTTCTCTCTCTCACCTGGCTCACTCTCTCATCTTTCTTCCCTTACCACTGTCTCCCGCCTCCCGCTCCTATCCATCTCCTCTATTCTCTCTTTCTCCTGTTACTCCCCTCTATCTCCCATCCCTCGTCTGTCTCTCTCTTCCCATCTCCCCCTGTCTCTCTCTTACCATCTTCCCCTCTATCTTCTTCTCATTCTTTCCCTCCCCCCGTTTCTCTTCCCCTCCCTCTTTCTGTCTCTTTCCCCTCTCCTTTCTGTGTCTCCCCCTCTGTCGCTCTGATTCTCTCTCCCCGTCTCTATCTCTCTCCCCCTCCCACTCTCTCCATCTCTCCCCTCTCGGAATCTGTTCTCACTCGCTCCCCTCCCTCCTACCTCTTTTTTCCTCTCTTCTATTTCTTTCGCTTTCCCCCTTCTCTCTTTTCCCCACCTCTATCAGCCCCCCCTCCCTCCCCTTTCTTTCTCTCTCTCCGACCGCCATCTTACCGCCGCCACACGCTCGGCCGAAGGACCCCGCGCTCCGCCAATCAGAGCACGGCCCACCCCCGGCTATCCGCAACGCGCCTGATCAAAGGGCGCAAAAGATGAGGCATGAAGAGATGGAGAGTGCGAGAGACAGAATGACAGAGAGAAAGAAAGAACGAAAGAGTGTGAGAGAGGGATGGAATGAGCGAGAGATTGAGAGAAGGGAAGGCTGGGGAGAGAGGGGAGGAAGGAGGGGAAAGGAGAGGGAGACAAGGGGGGATGGGGAGGAGGAGAGGGGGAAAGGGGAGGAGGGAAGAGGACGGGGAAGGATGGAGGGGATGGGTAGGGGAGAGAAGGAAATGTGGAGGGGAGGGAGATGTGAAAGGAAAGGGGAGGGGAGGGTGAAACCAGATGAGAAAATTATTTCTTTCATTTTCCCCACCTTCCTCCCTCTGTCACTTTATCTCCCCTCCCCTCTTCATCATTTCCCCTTCACTCTCCTTTGTTTTTCCCTTCACTCCTCTTCATTCCTTTCACACCCCTCCATTTTATTCTTCCCCTCTCCTCTTCATTCTTCCCTTCTCTTCCCTCCCCTTCATTCCCTTCAATCCCTTCCCACTTTCATTCTCCCCTCCCCTTCATTCTTCCCTCTCCTCTCCTCTCCATTCCTTCATTCCTCTTCCCCTCCTTCATTTTTCTTTCACTCCCCTTCATTTTTCCCTTCCACCGCCCCTCCTTGCTCTTCCCTCCTCTGCTCCCCACCCCTTCACTCTCCCATTGCCCCTTCACCTTTCCTCACCCCTCTCCTTCCCATTCTCCTCTTTCCACCCCTTCCCTCACACCTCTTCACCTTCCCTCCCCTCCCTACCCCTTCACCCTCCTCTCTTCTTATTCCTAGTGACCCCACTGCCCCACTCTCCCCACAGACCAGACCAGTTCCCAGATCCCACTGCTCCGCTCTCGTCCCCACTGACTAGTCTCTGCACTGATCCCTCTGTTCTGTTCTGTTCCCACAGACTGTTCCCCATGTTGATCCCAGTGCATTACTCTCTCCACACTGATCCCACAGCCCCTGGGGAGAGGTTTTGAGCTGTACATGACCCCACTACCCCATTGAACAGATAGGTTGGATGAGGGTATGCCAATGCAGAGAGGGAACTCATGATGGCCCTCAACACCCCATGGATGCCTTGAGCACAAACAGTGCATGGGATCTTCCTGTGCCACTATCCCCAACCTCCCCAGCCAACACACTTACAGCTGGCGCCTACTGCTCCACACTGGCTGCTTTTCTCGGGGCAGTGAGAGCTCCTGACCCTGAGGGTCTCGCCCTCCCCTCTCCGTCCTGTCAGCCTGCTGGAGACACAGACAACAGTCAACTCCTCGTTCCTGACCACCCCTCACCAACCCTCTCAACATCACCAACCACCCCTCACCACACCCTTAACCATCAACAACCCACTCGTCACTCCCAACCACCGCTCACCGTCACCAAGCACTGCCCAACGACTGCATCACCGTCACCAATAAATGCTCACCGTCCCCCCCACTGTCATTGAGCCACTCTCATCGTCCCTTACCCCACACCAATACTGCCCCCCTCATTGATACCAACACGAACCACACCCTCACGATCACCAAATGCCCCTCACCAACCCGGAACCCACCCCCCATCACCACTGTCATCCCCTCACTGACAGACCCTCGAAATGACACTGGCCCTCCTCATGATCACAGATCACCTCACTGACCCTAATCACCCTCACAACTCTGACTCTCCTCACCATCAATGACAGCCAATCAAAGACGCCGATAGCCTCTCACTGTTACTGCCCCCTCACCCTCATTCACCACCACACTGACACTGACCCCCTCATTGATTCTCGCACACCAACCTCACAACCCCCACCTCCACCTTGGGACCTCCCCACAAGGCCCACCCTTGCCCCATCCCCCTCACTCTCCCCCCAACCCCTCTACTGCCCAGCTCCTCCCCCTTGCCCCCTGCATCCTCCCCTCCACAGCCTCTGTAAACGGACCCCATCATCCACTGCTCCTCCCCTACCCATTCACCTCCTCTCTCCACTTCCTCTCCCCAATTCCAGGTGCTTTTCCTCCCCTCCAATCCCTACCTGCCCTCCCCCTTCCCTCATCTGTCCTTGGGCCCTCCCCAACATCCACTGCCTCCCTCCACCAATTCTCTCTGTCACCATCCCCTGCCCACCCCCTGCAATGCTGCCCCCCCCTCACCTACCTGCTCGACCCCATGGGAGGTCCTGCGCCGTTGCGGTCCTGGAGGTGAGACCACCCTCTGGGCAGGGTGCTGCTTGTTCTGTGTTGGCCCGCCATCTGAACAACCCATTGCCTGAAGGTGCTGTGGGGTGGGATCTATGGGCTGAGAGCCACTCCGGTCCTGGGCACAGACTCCCTCACTGTCTGCCTGTAGTTTCTGCAACATCAACACCGGAGTATCAGGGTAGGGGTATCAGGGTGGGGGTATCGGGGTGGGGGTATCGGGGTGGGGGTATCGGGGTGGGGGTATCGGGGTAGGGGTATCGGGGTGGGGGCATCGGGGTGGGGGCATCGGGGTGGGGGCATCGGGGTGGGGGCATCGGGGTGGGGGCATCGGGGTGGGGGCATCGGGGTGGGGGTATCAGGGTGGGGGTATACAAACCGGGGTATCAGGGTGGGGGTATCAAGGTGGGGGTATACAAACTGGGGTATCGAGGGGGTATCAAAGTGGGGGTATCAGGGTGGGGGTTTACACTCCAGTGGTGTATACACCGGGTTATCAGTGGGATGTACATACCGGGGTATCAGTGTGGGGGTATCAAGGTGGGGGTATCAAGGTGGGGGTATCCAAACCGGAGTATCAGGGTGGGGGTATACAAACTGGGGTATCAAGGTGGGGGTATACACACCAATGGTGTACACACTGGGGTATCAGTGTGGGGGGTGTACACACCGGGGTATCAGGGTGGGGGTGTACACATCGGGGTATCAGTGTTGGGGGTGTACACACTGGGGTATCAGTGTGGGGGGTGTACACACCAAGGTATCAGTATAGGGGGGTGTACACACCAAGGTATCAGTATAGGGGGGTGTACACACCGGGGTATCAGGGTGGGGGTGTACACACTGGGGTATCAGTGTGGGGGGTGTACACACCAAGGTATCAGTATAGGGGGGTGTACACACCGGGGTATCAGGGTGGGGGTGTACACACTGGGGTATCAGTGTGGGGGGTGTACACACCAAGGTATCAGTATAGGGGGATGTACACACCGGGGTAATCAGTGTGGGGAGTGCACACACCGGGGTATCAGTGTGAGGGGGTGTACATACCAGGGTATCAGTGTAGGGAGTGAACACACCAGGGTATCAGTGTAGGGGGGTGTATACACTAGGGTATCAGTGTGGGAGAGTACACTCTGGAGTATCAGTGTGTGGGTGTACACAACGGGGGTACCAACGAAGGGGGATATACACTCCAGGGTATCAGTGTGGGAGTATACACACTGGGGTATCAGTGTGGAGTTGTACATACCAGGGTATCAGTGTGAAGGTGTTTGTGATGGGATGGTGTAGAGGGAGCTTCACTCTGTTGGAACCCAGAAGAGTTTATGACGGGTCGTGTGTGTGTGTGTGTGTGTGTGTGAGTGAGTGAGGAGGGGGTGTGGGGGTATGTTTGTGGGTTTATCTGTGGGTGTGTATGCGTGTGTGGGTAAGTGTGTCTATGTTGGAGGATGTGTGTGTTTGTGGGTGTACGTGGGGGTGGTGTGTTTGGGTTTGTTGTTTGTGACTGGGTGGGTGTGGATGTGTGTGTCTGGGTGGTCGTGTGGGGATGGGAATGACTGTGGGTATGTTAGTGTGTGTGTGTGTCTGAGTGGGTGGGTATAAGTGTGGGTGGGTGGCGGGTGGGAGTGAGTGGTTGTGAGGAGGCTCCTCTTGTCCTTTCTGCTGCCTCTGGAGCTCACCTTGAATCTTCTCTTGTTCTGCACTCTTGATGAGCTGGAGGAGGAAGAGGAGGAGGAAGAGGAGGACGATCGTGACCTCCCACTACCTTCCCCTTCCTCCCTGCTGTGTTGGTTAGAAGATAAGGGATGGGTGGCCCCACTGTTTATCCCCACCTCCAGTATGGGATGCCCGCCCTGCTCCTTCTCCCCTCCAACTCCCTGCATCCTGACAGGAAGCTTCCCTGTGGTCCCAGCCGAAGCTGGCGTGGGGTTGGTCTTCCAAAGTCTGTCACATTCCTGGGGTGACGTGGCCACCGATTGCTTCTCCTCCAGGGGTCGTGGGAAGGTCTCTGTGTTCTTCTGCTGGGATTCTGATGGTGCTATGTGCTGGGAATCCAAAGGAGACTGGGCCAGCTGCTGGGATGGGAGAGGAGAAAGTTCTTTCTGCAGTGATTGTGTAGCTTGTTCCTCCTGCTGGGTTCCTGGTGGAGATGGTTTTTCCTCCTGAGTTCCTGACTCTACCTCCCAACCCTTCCCTCCATCCTCTCTCCACCGCTCCTCACTAGTCCCCTTCTCTGATGGGGATGGATCCTCACGCCGGGCTCCAGCTAGAGATGGTTCCTCCTGCTGGGATTTCGATGGAGATGATTCCTCCTGCTGGGATAGTAGAGTAAATTGTGCCTCCTGCTGGGTTCTTATTGGAGATGGTGCTTCCTGCTGGGTTTCTGGTGGTGACGGTGCCTCCTGCTGGGATGGCAGAGAAGGCACCTTCTGCTGAGTTCCTACTGAAGATGGGGCCTCCTGCTCGGTTCCTGCTGGAGATGGTGTCTGCTGGGTTCCTTCTGGAGGTGGAACATTCTTCTGGATTCCTGTTGATTTTGGCTCCTGCTGGGTCCCTGCTGGAGATAGCTCCTCCTGCTGGGATGGTGCAGGTTCCTCCTGCTGGGATGGTGCAGGAAATAGTTCATCCTGCTGGTATGTTTTAGATGGTTCCTCCTGTAGGGATGGTACAGGCGATGGTTCCTCCTGAAGGAATGCTACAGGTAGCTCCTCCTGCTGGGCTGGTGCAGGAGATGTGTACTCCTGCTGGGATTGTACAGGAGATGGTTCTTCTTGATGGGATGGTTTAAGAGATGGTTCCTCCTGGTGAGTTCCTGCTGGATATGGTTCACTGAGCTGGGGTGGTAGTGGAGATGCCTCCATCAGTTGGGATTCTGGTGGCGATGGCTCCTTCTGCAGAGAAGGTGGGGAGACCTCCCCCTCCTGCTGTCCCATGGCCCTCTCTGGTTCCTCCTGCTGTGACATCTCTGGGAGCCGCTGGCCAGGAGCCGTATATGGCTCCTTCCCCTGCTGGTGGGCAAGGGAGGGGGGAGACCGGTGGCCTACAGCCTCCTGCTCCCCTACTTGCTGGGACTCAAGGAGAGGGGGTTCCTGCTCCTGCTGGGGTGAGGCCGGGGTCCTGTCCCTATGAGTCTGGGAGGCCAGGAGGGGAGGCTCCCTCTCAGGGGGCAGCAGGGGAGGGGTGGTGGGAGTCGCGGAAGACCAGCCCCTTCTCCCAGCAGGGGGAGGTCCAGCCTGGGGGGTGCGGCGGAGACGAGGTAGGGTGGGGCCCCGACGCAGGTAAGGGAGGGAGGGGCCTGTACTAGGGGAGGGCTCCCCCCGTAGCTGCTGCTGCTGCTCCTCCTCCTCCTCCTCCTCGCCCCCTTCCTCCTCATCTTCCTCCTCGTCTTCCTCTTCCTCCTCTGAACATGGGCTCCCTTCCACCTCCACTTCCAGCCGGGGAGGGTCACTGCTCCCCGGAGACACCTCATCCTCCTATGGGCGGGAATGGGGAAGAGAAGGAGAAAGATAGATATCAACACGAGTTGAGGATCATAGGGTAGGAGAGTTGAGGGGTGGAGGGGTGACAGATGAGAAGGGGGAAAGACGGGGAGAGCAGTGGAGAGGGAAAAGAGGGGAGGGGAGAATGGAGAGGGGAAGGAAAAAAGGAGGTAAAGAGAGGGTAGGAGGGGGAGATGGGGAGAGGGATGGAGAGGAGGAGGGAGAGGGGAGGAAAGGGGCAGAGATGGGGAGAGAAGGGACGAGGGGGAGGGAAGGGGCGAGGTAGGAGGGAAGGGATGGGGGGAGAAGGGATGAAGGGGAGGGGGAGAGGGGAAGAGGGGAGAGAGTGAAGGATGGGGAGAGGAACGGGGGAGGTTCCAGTGAGGGGGTAGGTCAGGAGAGAGGAGAGTTATGTGTTTGGCAGAAGGAAAGGGCAGTGAAGGAGTAGTGAGGAGCAGTGGAGAGAGGATGGAGGAAGGGTTTGGGAGGTTGAGTCAGGAAAGGGAGTTACCTGTGGCGGGGTGAACAAGGGGAAGAGGTGGGGAAGGGGAGATGAAGGGAGGGGGAAGTGCGCAGAGGGAGGGGGAGCAAAGAAGGGGAAGGAAGGGCTGAGGTAGTTACCTGTTGGGCGGGCAGGTTGCTCCTTCCATCATTTCCTGGTTCTTGAACTCCCGACTCCACCTGCCGTTCTGTGAAGGAAAGTGGCACAGAAGGTCACACCCAGCCTTCTCTCACCCCCTCCACTTCCTCAGCAGAATGCCTTCCTCCCTTGCTCCAGCCCCCTCCCCTTGGGGAACCCACTCTCCCCTACCCCACTCCTAACATAGACCCCTCCCTCCGCTCCTTCCGCTCGCCCCTCATTCCTACCTCCATCCCCACTGTGAAGCCTCCCTCCCCCCCCATTCCCTCTCTGTCTCTCTCCCTCCTTCTTGCTACCCTTTTACATAGTGCTTGAAGGCCAGGTATTATCCACCTGTGTGAATGCATCAAAGGCGGATTAGGGAGTCTAAACTTTGCCAAGGTAGGTAGAATCAGAGGTGACGCATATTGATGCGGGACCTGTCTAAAAGGGCGAGTTGTGTTGCCATGCACGTGTGCTACATGTCCCTCGTCTTTTGCTTTAGGAAGCCGGCTGGTTGTGTAAAAGGACTCACATTCCCGGCTTTTCTTTGGTTCTGTGTAAACAAGCAAGCCGGCTTCCAGAGGCAATAATACGCCTTTTCAGTTTAAAAGAGCTCCTGTCTCCCTGCCCCTCCTCTCCCCTCCCCTCCTGATGGAGTAGGAGTTGAGGTGCCCCGCAGTTGGAACAATGTTGGGGGGAGGGAACAGGAGGGGCGCTGGGAGAAGAGAAAGTAGAGAGGAGATGGGAGTAAAGGAAGGGAATGTAGAAGGTAAGAAGTAGGGAGGACATAGGATGGGGGGAAGGTGTGGGATAGAGGGGAGTAGTTTGGGATGGAGAGGAAAGGGGAAGATAGAGGAGGAGGAGGGAGAGAAGTTAGGAAGTGGAAGAAGTGGGAATGGGAGGAGGAAGAGAGCTGAGGGAGAGGAAGGGGAGGGAAGAGTAACATGAAGGAGGGAGAAGAGGGGGTGGAGGAGGGAGATGGAGGGTGAGGGGAGGGGAAGGAAGAAAGAGGAGGGAGGAAGAATATGGAGGCATATGCAAGAGGAAGGGAGAGGGAGGAGGAAGGATTGAGAGGATAGAATGTAGGAGGGAGAGGAATGGAGGGATGAGAGGAGGGAGGAATAAGGGAGGCATGAGGAGGGGGAGCAAGATGGAGGACTGTAGAAAGGGAGGAGGGAGGGAAAGGAATGAGAGGGGTGAGGGGAGAGACGAGGTGGGGAGGGAGTGTTGAGGGAGAAGGAGGGGAGGTAGGCTGGGTGGGGCAAGGAAAGGGTGTAGGAGTAGGGAGGGAGGTGGAGGGTGGAAAAGGGATGGGGAGGGAGCAGGGAAGAATGAGGTAGGAAGAAAGGGTAGGGAGGGAGGTGGAGGGTGGAAAAGGGATGGGGAGGGAGCAGGGAAGAATGAGGTAGGAAGAAGGGGTAGGAAGGGAGGAGGAGGGTGGAAAAGGGATGGGGAAGGAGCAGGGAAGAATGTAGGAAGAAGGGGTAGGGAGGGAGGGGAATTGGAGGAGAAGAGCCAGAGGAGGGGGAGGGAGGCATGTATGAGGCAGATGGAGGAGGGACGGAGTGGGAGGGGAAAGAAGGTTGAGAGGGGAAGGAGAGGGAAAGGAGAGAGAGGAGGGTGGCAGGAGGAGGGAGATGGGCTGCAGTGTGGGAAGGAAGGGTGATGAGTTATATGTATGTAAGGAGGAAAGAGCAATGAAGGGGAATAGAGAAGAGTGGCAGAGAGAGGATGTGTGTATGTGTGTTCTCCAGTGAGGATGTGAGTGAGTGTGTGTGACTGTGCTTGTGTGAGGACTATAGAAAGGGAGGAGAGTGAGGGGAGTGGAGAGGGACGAGGTGGGGAGGGTGCGTTGAGGAAGAAGGACGGGGAGGTAGGCTGGGGTGGGGCAAGGAAAGTGTAGAAATAGGGAGGGAGGTGGAGGGTGGTATAGGGTGGGAGGGATGGGAAGGGAGCAGGGAATTTCCCCCCTCTTTCCCTCTCTCTGCCACTCCACCTACCCCTCTCACTCTGCCTCTACCCCTTAGCCTCTCTCCTCCTCTTTCACTTCTCCCCTGTTTCCCCTCTCCTCTTTCCCCTCCTCCCTCCATGCCACCTTATCCCTATCTCTTCTATCTCCGTCCTCCCGTTCCCACTTCTTCCCCTTCCTACCTTCTCTCCCCCTTCCTCCCTCCTTCCCTTTTCCTCTCCATCCCACAATCTTCCCCTTCCTTCCCTTTTCCTCTCCATCCCACAATCCTCCCCTCTACCCCACACCTTCTCCCAATCCCATGTCCTCCCTACATCTCCTCTCTACTTTCCCTTCTCTCAACTCCCCTCCTGTTCCTCCACCTTCCCCCCCCCCACATTGTTCCAACTGCGGGGCACCTCAACTCCCACCCCAGATGTGGATCAGGAGGGGTGGAGGTTGTGGGGAGGGGTGGGGTAGTAGAGTCAGGTGGAGTGTGAGGAGGAAGGAGAGTGAGAGGTCTGGGGAGGGAGGAGGCAGGGAGAGGGGAGTGGTGTGATAAAGGCAGGGTGGAGGGCTGGATGGGGAGAGGAGAATGGGGGGATAGGGAGTGGGAATAGAGGGAGGGGATGAGGAGAGGGGTCTGGGAGGACGGATGGGAAGGGAAATGTTGAAAGGGAATGGCGATTGGGATGGGGTTGGATGGGCAGGACGATGGGGGGGAATGGAAGCTGGGATGGGTAGGGATAGTGATGTGAGAGGAGGCTAAGATGGGAGGAGGGAAAGGAGAAACGGGGAGAAATGAAAGAAGGGGAGGGAAGAGGCTAAGGGGGTAGAGAGAGCGAAGGAAAGAAGGCAATTGGTGGCAAAAGGGGAAAGAAAACAGAGAAAGGTGGGGAGCATGAAGGGGGAAGGAGGGGGACCAGGTGGAGTGAATGAAGGGGGGAGAGGAGGGGGACCAGGTGGAGAGAAAGAAGAAGGGATGGAGAGGGAAGGGAGTGGGAAGGTTGGAAGGAGTGGAGAGGGGGTGAAGGATGGGGAGGGCAGGGAGGGTGGAGGATGGAGTGGACAGGAAAGAGGAGGTGGTTGATGTGGAGGAGGAGGTTAGGGGAGGGGAGGTGGAGAGGAAGAAGTAGAGGACAAAGATGAAGAGGAATGGTCGACGAGGAAGTTAAGTGATGGGGAGGGAGGAAAGGGAAAAAAGAAGGGATAAAGGTGGGGGAGTGGAGGGGGGAAGGAACTTGTGGGTGAAGGAGGAGGGTGTAAAGGTAGAGGGTGGAGAAGGGTGGAAGAGTTTGGGGGTGGAAAGGGGAATGAGCGTGAAGGGGAAATGGAGAAAGAAGATGGGGTAAAGGGTGGAGGGTAGGGAGTGGGGCTGAAGGAGAAAGGGGAGGAGAGGGGGATGGGGAAAGGGGAGGATAGGGGATGGGAAGTGGGGGAGGGAAGGGGCTTTGGGAAAGGGGGTATATGGAGGTGGGGAGTAGAGGGGGGGACAGGGTGGCAGGGAGGATAGGGAGTTGGAGTTTGGGGAGTGAGGAGAGGGTGAAGGAGTTGGAGAGGGAGGAGGTGGGGAAGGCTGGGATGATCAAGGGGAGGGGAAGTTGGGGAAGGATGGTGGAAGGGTGATGAGCTGGAGGGGTTAGGAAGGGTGAGGGGTGAGAATTGGGGAAAGGGATGGAGGAGGGGAAGGTGGATCAAGAGGGAAGGAGGAAGATGGGGGAGTGGGATGGGAGAGGAGGAGGGGTAAGGAGAAGGAGAAAGGGGGTGGGTAGGGGAGGGGATAGAGGGGAGTGGGAGTTGGAATGGGGAGGGTGTGTGGGAATGTTACATGAGGTGGGATAGGTGGGTGGAGGGGTTTGAAGAAGGTAGGAGAGATGGGCAATGGGAGGGTGGGGAAGAGGTTATAGGGAGCAGTGATTGGGGAGGAAAGGGAGAAGGGGGTGAGGAGGGAAGCTGGGGAGGGAGGAGGAGGGTTTGGGTAGGCGAGGGAGAGGGGCATCGGGAGGCAGGAGGGGATGGGGACGTGCCGATGTAGTTGGGTGGGGAGGGAGAAAAGAGTAGGAAACAAGAGGGGGAGGAGAGGGTGGTGGAAGAAGGGAGGTAGGAAGGAGCATAAAAAGGGGAGTGTGGGAGGTGGATGAGAGGTCTGGGCAGGGGAAGGTGTAAGCAGGCAGGAGGAGGTCTGAAGGGAGGGGACTGAGGAGGGAGGGGGTGGGAGTGGAACAGGAAGGGTGAGAAGAGTGGGAAGGATGGAGCAGGGAGGGAGAGGGGGAGGAGTGTGGAGGGAGAACGGGGAGGGGAAGAGTTTGGCAGAGGGATGAGGAGAGGGATGGAGGAGGTCGGTGGGAATGGGAGAGGATGAGGAGAGGCCTGGCGGGAGGAGGAGGTGTTGGATAGAGGGAGAAGGGTTAGGGGATTGAGGAGGGGAAGGGAAGTGGGAGAGGGAGGGAAAAGAGGTTAGTGAGGTAGCAGGGAGGTGGATAGAGGGTGGAGGAAGAGGTATAAGAAGAAAATACGAGTAGGGAGGGGAAAGGGGAGGTGGGGAGAAGAGGGAGAGAGGTGGAGAGGAGGAGAATGGGGGAGTGGGAAGAGTGCAGAGGGAGGGGAGTGCAGGAAGGGGCTGGTAGAGGAGAAGGGGAATGGATGAGAGGTAGGGGAAGGGTAAGCCCCTTACCTTCAGGGGCTCTGCGACCCTCCCTCTCCAACCTCTGCTGCAGGAGCTCGTGCTGCTGCTCCAGGTACTGTTTGATGAAGCTGTTGGAGCTCATCTCCTCCCCAATCTGGAACAAGGTGCAGTCAGATTCAGCTCCCTCATCATCATAAACTCCTCCCCCCCCCCCTCACTCTGATACCAGATGTCACTCACCCATCCCCCCTGTCATCTTACCCTCCATCACTTACTCCCCCCCATCAAGCACCACCCCCCAATCACTCACCCCCCTGTTGCCCTGGCACTCACCCCTCCTCGTCACTCACCCCCCCCGCCACTCACCCCTGTCATACACACACCCCGTCAAACACCCCCATCACACACCTGCAACCCTTTTCAAACACACCCCATCATAAACACCCCCATTATACACACATCCCATCACACACTCACACCCCCGTTTCTCATACTCACACACCCCTATCTCTCACACACCCACTTCATGCTCACGTACTTGGCACGTACGCACCCCATCTCTCTCTTTCACGCACACACATACACAGAGTCTCTCTCACACATAGTCTCTCTCTCTCTCTCACACATACACTCCTGTCACACGCACACTACCCAGTCGCACAGACACATGCATGGACACACTCCCCATCACATACACAATTCCAACATACACACTCCCTGGTCACACACAGCACCCGTCAGAACACACACCCTATCACACACCTGTCAAACATATACCCTGTCTCTTTCTTTGGCTTGGCTTCGCGGACGAAGATTTATGGAGGGGTAATGTCCACGTCAGCTGCAGGCTCGTTTGTGGCTGACAAGTCCGATGCGGGACAGGCAGACACGTTTGCAGCGGTTGCAAGGGAAAATTGGTTGGTTGGGGTTGGGTGTTGGGTTTTTCCTCCTTTGTCTTTTGTCAGTGAGGTGGGCTCTGCGGTCTTCTTCAAAGGAGGTTGCTGCCCGCCGAACTGTGAGGCGCCAAGATGCACGGTTTGAGGCGATATCAGCCCACTGGTGGTGGTCAATGTGGCAGGCACCAAGAGATTTCTTTAGGCAGTCCTTGTACCTCTTCTTTGGTGCACCTCTGTCACGGTGGCCAGTGGAGAGCTCGCCATATAACACGATCTTGGGAAGGCGATGGTCCTCCATTCTGGAGACGTGACCTACCCAGCGCAGTTGGATCTTCAGCAGCGTGGATTCGATGCTGTCGGTCTCTGCCATTTCGAGTACTTCGATGTTAGGGATGAAGTCGCTCCAATGAATGTTGAGGATGGAGCGGAGACAACGCTGGTGGAAGCGTTCTAGGAGCCGTAGGTGATGCCGGTAGAGGACCCATGATTCGGAGCCGAACAGGAGTGTGGGTATTTCAACGGCTCTGTATACGCTAATCTTTGTGAGGTTTTTCAGTTGGTTGTTTTTCCAGACTCTTTTGTGTAGTCTTCCAAAGGCGCTATTTGACTTGGCGAGTCTGTTGTCTATCTCGTTGTCGATCCTTGCATCCGATGAAATGGTGCATCCGAGATAGGTAAACTGGTTGACCGTTTTGAGTTTAGTGTGCCCGATGGAGATGTTGGGGGGCTGGTAGTCATGGTGGGGAGCTGGCTGATGGAGGACCTCAATTTTCTTCAGGCTAACTTCCAGGCCAAACATTTTGGCAGTTTCCGCAAAACAGGACGTCAAGCGCTGAAGAGCTGGCTCTGAATGGGCAACTAAAGCGGCATCGTCTGCAAAGAGTAGTTCACAGACAAGTTGCTCTTGTGTCTTGGTGTGAGCTTGCAGGCGCCTCAGATTGAAGAGACTGCCATCCGTGCAGTACCGGATGTAAACAGCGTCTTCATTTTTGAGGTCTTGCATGGCTTGTTTCAGCATCATGCTGGAGAAGATTGAAAAGAGGGTTGGTGAGAGAACGTAGCCTTGCTTCACGGCATTGTTAATGGAGAAGGGTTCAGAGAGCTCATTGCTGTATCTGACCCGACCTTGTTGGTTTTCGTGCAGTTGGATAACCATGTTGAGGAAATTTGGGGGGCATCCAAGGCGCTCTAGTATTTGCCAAAGCCCTTTCCTGCTCACAGTGTCGAAGGCTTTGGTGAGGTCAACAAAGGTCATGTAGAATCCTTTGTTTTGTTCTCTGCACTTTTCTTGGAGCTGTCTGAGGGCAAAGACCATGTCAGTAGTTCCTCTGTTTGCGCGAAAGCCGCACTGTGATTCTTGGAGAACATTCTCGGCGACACTAGGTATTATTCTATTTAGGAGAATCCTAGCGAAGATTTTGCCTGCAATGGAGAGCAGCGTGATTCCCCTGTAGTTTGAGCAGTCTGATTTCTCGCCTTTGTTTTTGTACAGGGTGATGATGATGGCATCACGAAGGTCCTGAGGCAGCTTTCCTTGGTCCCAGCAGAGCTTGAAAAACTCATGCAGTTTGACATGCAGAGTTTTGCCGCCAGCCTTCCAGACCTCTGGGGGGATTCCATCTATACCTGGTGCTTTGCCACTTTTCTGTTGTTCAATTGCCTTATATGTCTCTTCCCGGGTGAGGACCTCATCCAGCTCTAGCCTTAGGGGCTGTTGAGGGAGCTGGAGCAGGGCGGATTCTTGGACTGAGCGGTTGGGAGGCGGAGGCCCTGGCCTCGGTCGAGTGAGGCAGGCGGAGGCCACGGTCCGGGCAGAAGCGAGGGGGAGGCGTTGGCCCCGACATACCCTGTCATATATATATATATATATATACACACATACTCACATCCAGTCTCTTTCTCTCACACCCAGTTACAGACAACCTGTCTCAGCCAGTCATACACACCCTGTTGCACACACCTAGTTGCACCCCCTCTCACACACACTGTCAACACAGCCCATCACGCACACCTTCTCACATACACTCAAACCCAACCGCACACACCATGTCACACACACCCAATCACACACATACTTACAACCAGCCTCACACACACCTGTCATGCATAAACCCCAGTTACAACACACACACATTGTCATACACACATTCCATCACACACATCCATTCACGCCTGTCACACACACCATCACATACACCAATTACACACACACTCACACCTTGTCTCTCTCTCTCTTTCTCACACACACCCTGCCTTACTCACACTCTCACTCCCCATCACACATACATGCTCACACCCTGTTATACACATGCTGTCACACCCCTGCACAACAGCCTCTTCCAGAGGTGGCCATCTGGACAGTTCCCCATCCTTCCCCCCCACAGACACCCTATTCTGACCTGGGAGTTGGGTTGCAGTCCAGCGTGAGACGTCGAGTGTTTCTGCAACTGCTCCAGCATCAAGGCCTGCAACACACATGGATGAGGGTAAGTGATGGGGAGGGTGGGTCGGCAAAAAGTCAATAATGGGGAAGTAACACTGGGAGTGACGTACACCCTGGATAAACAGTGACACATTAAATCTGTACAGTTACAGTGACCCTAAACAAAACTCCCCCCTCCTCCCCACCACAGCCCCAGACTTCTGCCCTGTGGATCACCAGAGCATTTTTCCAGTTCATATGGGGATTCAAAATGGAAAGGGTCTGAAGGGTTGCCATGTAGAAGAAGCCAGACAATGGGAGCAAGGGCATACCTAACGTGGCCCTCATCCTGATGATCACCTTCATGTGTGGCTGAATCAGGCTGTTTATGTGGAACCAAAGTATGAGGGCACCAAGTGTCGCTATGTGCTGAGGTTCTAACTGTCCTAGGAGGTGAAGAATAGGCCTGGCCTTATTGCCATGCAATGTCCCAGTCAGCTGGACTTTGCCACACCACCTATCCTTCATGGAAAACTTTTTCTAGACCAACATCTTTGACCACAAGGCCATTTGGCAGCAGTCAGCACTGAAGACCTTGTAGAAACTGAGAGATGAGGACTCAATGGATCTGGTGCTTCCTGAGCCGACCATCCAGGTCATCTGGCGGAATGCTTCATCACCAGGGTTCACAAACAAGCACGAGGACTTGGCCTGGTTGGTGGTGAAAGGAGCCCTCCCAGTCAGATCCTTTCTGTACAACTGGAACATCACTCACCATGATGACTCTGGGGGTGAGGAGACAGTCAACCCACCTCTTTGCCAAATACAATTTGGCAAAGACTGTGTGGAGAAGGATGCAAGGGTCCTTCTCACGGTTCATCCCCAGCAGCAGACTGATCTATGGGCTGTTTCCAGGGAGGCACACAGAGTCAAACATCCAGAACTACTGGAAGATCATCAACCTGGTGAAAGATGAACGTTGGTCTGCCTAAAACCAGTTGGTCTTTCAGCACAGGGAGATGTTGGTGTGAGAATGCTGCCGCATGGCACATTCCAGGCTGCAGAAGTACATACTAAGGGGTGCTTTGAGTCTTGTTGCAGCCAATGTGAGGGCACTGTGGGGAAAGACCACAGTCTGGAAGCCCCTCAAATAACCAGAAGGGGAAATAATAATGAGATACCACAGTGGTGGAAATGGCGTAAATAGAAATCAATGTACAGTGATGGAAAAAGTGACACTGCACAGTTAAACAGTTATGTTTTTTACACAGCCGCTGTGTATTGAGAAATTATTCCCAAATTCCGGGAATGCAGTCTGTATAAAAAGATCGGAATAGAAATGAGTGACTCATTCCCGTTCTGAAATTATACCTGCAACACCCCAGACATTATTGCGCACTGCCTGGAGTCTAAACTGAACGACAGGCTAATGAATACGTCCCACATCCAGCCTGCGTAATAACCGCACGTCAGGTACTTAGTCTAAACATGCTGTGATATCCGTACACAGGTCGTTCTGTGTGAAAGGCCAGTCCGGAAGGTAAATGTAAAAATTGACTGTGGAAAAATAATGTTATTTATATGTTAAAAAAACATAAGTGAATGCCACCCACCTTGAATAAACAATTACACTGTACAGTTAGACAGGCAGTGACCCTCACCAGAATAAACAGTGACACTGTAGTTACACAATGATGCCACCCTGAATTAACAGTGATTCTGCACAATTACACAGTGACTCCCACCATAAATAAATCAAAGACTGCAGTTACACTGGGATTGACCCTCACCCTGACTAAACCAGTGATTCTTGACCTTTTTTTCCCCCACTCACATACAACCATAAGTAATCCATAACTAACCACAGAGCACCCATGGCATAGGAGGTTAGTAAGGGATTACTTACCGTCGTATGTGAGTGGGAAAAAAAAGGTTGAGAACCACTGGACTAAACAGTGACACTGTTCAGTAACACTCGGAGTGACCCTCATGCAGAGGTGAGTGGTGGGGTTGGTGGCAGAAAATAACAAGGAACCATAGTGATGGCAATGGTGTAAACAAGTGGTTCCCAACCTTTTTCTTTTCACTCACCTACCACTTTAAGTAATCCCTATGCCATCAGTGCTATGTGATTGGAAAGGAATTGCTTAAGGTGGTATGTGGGTGGGAAGGGAAGGTTGAGAACCACTGCTCTCGACCCAATTGTTGCTGAAATATTCTGGTAAAGAAAAATTGTCTCTGGCCTATTTCCTTGGGAGTTATGAACCCATGCACATAATGAGTTAATTAGGTACAATTAAAACAATGATTTTAGAAAAAATGTCACTGGCCTATTTCCTTGGGAGTTATGAACCCATGCACATAATGAGTCAATTAGGTACGATTAAAACAATGATTTTCAAACTTTTTTCCACCCACATACCACCTTAAGCAATCCCTTACTAATCACAAGAGCAATTATGTCATAGGGATTGTGAGTGGAAAGAAAAAGGTTGAGAACCACTGGTGTAAACAGTGGCTCTATTCAGTTACACGGTGATCAGCCATGGCTCTTTACATGCAGCTCCGTTGGGCCACAATCACAAACACTGATGTCAGTAAGTAACATTGTGTTAAGACAATTAAAAAATCTATCAATCTTCAAAAACGGTAAACCCTGGACAATCCAGGCCCTTGAAGAAAGGTTCGACCTAATGTACAATTTTGAGAAAATAAACTTGATAATCTCTGAGCAAGATTACAATAGCAGAGGGATCGCTGTGATATGCGTTTCACTGAGATGTGGCTGAATGAAAGCATTCCAGGCTCAGAGCTGCAGCCCAAGGGCTTCACCTTCCACTGTGCGTCAGGTCAAGGCAAAGGCGACAGTGTTTGCTTCATTGTCACTCACCATGATGCACAAACATGACGGTTATGCTCCAGTCCTCCTTCTCCAACCTGGAACAGTCTCGTCCATTCTATCCAGTGAGGGAGTTTGCCACCATTATCCTGGTCGCTGTGTACATTCCACCCCAGGCTCACTAGCGCACAAGCAGAAACTGAAGACACTAGTGGTGAAGACAGTGAAAGTATGGTCGAGGGAGGCGAAGGAGCGTCTGCAGAATGCTTTGGATCAGTGGACTGGACCATATTTAAGGATTCAAACTTGAATGAATATGCCACAACTGTCACTGACTTAATCAGGACCTGTGAGGATGAGTGTGTGCTTTCATGTACCAGTCAGGAGAACCCAAACCTAAAGCCATGGATGAACCAAAGGATTTGCAGCCGGCTGAAGGCTTGATCAATGACATTCAAGACCAGTAATCCAGAACTCTATAGGAACACCAGGTACGACCAATGGAAGGCTATCAGCAAAGATGCAATACTGAGTGATGTTAGACACAGAATCAGATACATGCCAACTATGGCAAAGCTTGCAGGCCAATACATCCTACAAGGTGAAGCCAAACATCATAAATGGCTGTGATGTTTCACTCCCTGATGAGGTGAACACCTTTGCTTGCTTTGGAAAGGAGAATTCAACTGTATCAGTGAGAATCCCTGCCGAAGCTGGCAATCCTTCAAGAGGGAGAACCCAAGGCATCAGGCTCTGATAGCGTACTTGGCAGGGATCTGAAAATCTGTGCCAACCAACAAGCTGGTATGTTCACAGACATTTTCAATTTCTCACTGCTGCACTTGGAGGTTGCCACCTGCTTCAGAAGAGCAGGATGGGCTCAGTAGCACTCACATCCTCTGTATTGAAATGCTTAGAGAGATTGGTCATGGCCAGAACTAACTCGTACCTAGGCAAAGACTGCAATTTGCCTAGTGTTGCATCGCTCCACAGCAGATGTAATCTCACTGGCTCTCCACTCAGCCCTGGATCATCTGGACAACAGAAACACCTTCATCATGCTGCTTTTCACCGATTATTGCTCAGCTTTCAACACTATCACTCCTCAATACTCATCAGCAAGCTTCAAAACCTGGGCTTTTGTACCTCCCTCTGCAAGTGGATCCTTAACTTCTTTATTGGAAGACCAGTCAGTGCGGATCAGTAACAACATTTCCTGAGTCCCTCCAGGTTCACTTCCGGTTGGGTAGCCCGACCACACCGACATCATGTGCATCCATCGGGCAGCCAGGTCCCGAATGCACATCGACGGGTCAACATGGACGCATACCCGATCATCCACCCAACGCACCCCATGCCCTGGAAGGAAGCTGATGCCCGCTACTCGCCTCATCCATCGGGGAGCAGTGACTCGGACAGACCCTGAGATGGTCCTAGTGTCCACCACTTTAAAAAGGGACATTCCCCACATACTTGGGTGCTCAATGATGGACATCGCTGTCAATGGGAAGGTAACAAAAACCCTTTTTTTTAAATTTTTCACACTATGAACCATATTGACCAAAATACAAATAAACATTTCCTTCTTGAATATACACAGTGTCATTTTCTCCCAACAAAATGCCTGTTTGATAGCGGTAGTACTGAGAGCTTTGTGCACCCAAATGTGGCCCAGACTCTAAAGCTCAAAATCTATCCCACGAACATTTCCATCGCTTTTGTTGCCCAGGAGCACTCTATCATGGCCCTTGGGCGCTGCTCAGTGGAATTGACATACTAAGGGTTCAGGCTCCTGGTTATGCCCCAGCTCTGTGCCCCAGTCATCTTAGGGCTGGACTTCTAGTGCCACCTCCAAAGCCTTTCCCTCACCTTTGGCGGGCCCCTTCCCCCACTCACACTCCACAGCTGTTGCACAGCTGACAGGGCTTTCATTACCCTTCATTACGGCAAAAGTGAGGCGGCTTCTGGTGGAAGGTATCATAGAACCCAGCACCAGTCCCTGGAGAGCCCAAGTCCTAATGGTAAAAGGGGATAGCAAACCAAGGATGGTAATCGATTATAGCCAGACCATAAACCTGTGCACCCAACTGGATGCCTACCCCTACCCCGAAGAGCTGACATGGTCAATGAGATAACCCGCTATAAGGACTTCTTGACAATTGACCTAAAGTCAGCCTACCACCAGCTCCCTATCTACACCTGGGATAAACCATATACCACCTTCCCTCTCTCCCCGAGGTGCAAGCAGCTTTCTCTTACATCAGGCAGGACATCGCCGATGCCACGATGCATGCTGTGGACAAGGACACCCCAGTCCAGGTGGAGTGCGATGCCTCTGATGTTGCCCTTGCAGCCACCCTCAACCAAGGGGGGGGGAGGGGTGACCGTAACCTTCTTCTCCAGGACCCGGCACTCCGTCATTGAAAAGGAGGCCCAGGTGATTGTGGAAGCCATCCACCACTGGCGCCACCTCCTGGCAGGCAGGAGGTTCACTCTCCTCACCAATCAATGCACAGTGGCTTTCATGTATAGCACCACCCATAAGGGCAAGATCAAGAATAATAAGATCTTGCACTGAAGAGTCGAGCTGGCCACATTCAGCTAAGACATCCAGTAGAGACCAGAGAAGATCAATGACTCCCTTGAAGCCCTGTCCCGGACCTGGGCCACTGTGCAGTCCAACCAACTGCAGGTGCTGCACAACACCCTTTGTCACCCCGGCATCACGTGCCTGTACCATTTCATCAAGTCCCAGAACCTCCCCTTCACCGTCCAAGAAGTCAGGACCATTACTGAATCATGCAGGATCTGTGCAGAGTGCAAACAGCCCTTCTTCCACCCACCACAGGCCCACGTTGTCAAGGCCACTCAGCCCTTCGAACAGCTTAGCATCAACTTTAAGGGCCCCCTGCCTTCCATGAACTTTTACTCCTCGTGGTCGTAGACAAATACTCCCATTTTCCCTTCGCCTTCCCTTGCCTGGACTCCTCCACAGCCACCGTTATCAGGACTCTGACACAGATTTTCACCATGTTCGGATACCTGGCATTCATCCAGTGACCGGGGGTCCAGCTTCATGAGTGAGGAGCTGCCCCAGTACCTGGTAGCACGAGGCATTGCGACTAGTCTTATACTAGTTACAAAAACGGGGTGATCTGGAAGGCAGTTCTCCTGGCCCTGAGGTCCAAAGGCTGGTCCATTGACTACCAACAAGAGGCCCTCCCCGAGGCACTCCATGCCATTAGGTTGCTCTTGTACATGGCTACTAATCAGACTACTCATAAGCGCCTTTTCTCGTTCCCCAGGAAATCGGCAACTGGGGTCTCCCTCCCAGCTTGGCTCACATCTCCAGGACTGGTGCTCCTCTGCAAACACGTGCGGGCCCACAAGTCTGACCTGCTGGTCGAGCAGGTGCTCCTCCTCTACGGCAACCAGAACTACGCCAACATCAGGTATCCCAGTGGCCATGAAAACACCGTGTCGACCAGGGATCTAGCACTAGCAGGGGCCCCACCCCCCGCTACCATCACAACTACCTGGCCCAATCTCCCCACCATGGGTACCCTTGGCCCACCCACTGGCTACTCCCCCACGGACAGACATACAGATAGACACCACACTGCCCACACCGATGCCTGCCATGACTACATTGGACCCAGCCAACCCTCAGGCAGCAACCAAACCCTCGCTGAACTTTGACCAGGAGCCAACCCTGAGATGGTCCCAGAGACTCTGAAAGCTGCCTAAATCTGTAAATACCATCCACCAAGGACAATTTTAAGAAGGGGGTGATTGTGTTGATACAACCACCAGCGTACTGCAGGGAGCGATCTCTGTACCTGCAGGAAGACCACCTAAGGGGCTGACTCCACCTGGCCAGTGATCAATTAGCCGACCTGAATAGACTTCTAAGGGGCTGACTCCAAATAGCCATCTGTCAATCAGCTGACTGGAACCTGAGCCAGTCACACGGGGAGCCACCAAGGCTTGAACTAGTGTTCAGTCTTTTACTGAAATAAAGCCTGTTATATAGTCTTTTGAGTTTTGTGTTGGCTTGCTGCTACCTCAGCACCACACACAGTGACCACAGCCCTGAATATACAGTGACTCTGTACAGTTACACAATGACCCCCACCCTGAATAAACAGGGGCACTGTTCAGTTGCACAGTGCGCCCCACTCTAAATAAATAGTGAATCTGTGTAGTTACACAGTGACCACAGCCCTGAATAAACAGTGACTCTGTACAGTTACACAGTGACCCCCACCCTATATCAACAGAGATTCTGTACAGATACACTGTGAACCCCACCCTGACTAAACAGTGACATTGTACATTTACACCCACCCTGACTAAACAGTGACTCTATAGTTACACAGTGACCCCCCCCACTCTGTATAAACAGTGACTCTGTTCAGTTATTCAGTGACCCCACCAAGAATAAACAGCGACACCGTACATTTATACAGTGACCCCCACTCTGAATAAACAGCGACACCGTACAGTTATACAGTGACCCCCCTCTCCCTGAATAAACATTAGGTGACCCTCATGAATTAGTGACCACTACGCTAAATAAACAGTGGGTCACCCTCAATCGAGATTACACAGTGAACACCATCCTAAATAAACCATGAATGTACATTTACACAGGGAGTGACTACCACTCTGAATAATAGCGACTCTATTGTTACACAGGGAATGAGCATCACCCTGAATAAACAGAGACTCTGTACAGTTATTTTTTTCCATACAGCATGGTAACAGACTATTTCAGCTCACAAGTCCATGCCACCTGATTTTCACTCAATCCCTGATACTTTTCCAACAGTGGGAGGAAACCAGAACCTCCAGGAAAAACCCCACACTGACATGGGGAGAACATATGAACCCATTACAGACAGCGTGGAATTAGAACCCCAGTCCAGATTGCTGGCGCTATAAAGGTGTTGTGCTAACCACTATGCCAACCGTGCTGCCGCAAGTGACCCTCACCCTGAATAAAAAGTGGATCTGTAGTTACACAATGAATGACCCTCACCCCAAATAAACAGCGACTCTGTAGTTAGTTACCCTCACTCTGAATAATCAGGGGCTCTGTAGTTACACAGAGAATGACTCCCTAAAAAAAGTGATACTGTACAGTTACACAGAGAATGATCCTCACCCTGTATAAACAGTGACTCTGTACAGTTACACAATAACTCTCTGATTGGTCAGGATAATTAGCAAGGCTTAAAAACTCTCCAATTGTGAATGTGTGTCAGTGCAGACTAGTTATTAATGCAAGGAACAGGAGACACTTGTCAGTGAATAATTGCAGGAGAGATATGGTCTGCAATTGATCAATATTTTACCAAGATGGATAAATTGTCTTATTTGTCAATGTTGTTTGTACACTGTTGGACAGTCTGCGATTGGTTAGTGGAGGTAGAAGAGTTGATTGATCAGTATTAGAAAGGGAGAGATGAATCGACTCTCTGGTCAATGAGTTATTTGGAGAGAAACATAGACTTCCTGATTGATTAATAATCACTGAAAGATTGGCGGTAGGATTGGTTAGTAAATTATTGAGGAAAAAAATTGGCAAACTTTGTTTGTCAATGAATATTCAATCTCGTCAGGGGAATCTGATTGGTCAGTGAGTGTCCTTTGAAGGCACGGGCAGATTCTGATTGGTCACAGAAGACGATCACACTCTTCATTAGTTCACCAAACTCCAACCGCGCCATTATTGCACATGCTCAGAGAGGCATCAGGCGGTTAAGCCGGCATCGATTTTTAGCACGCTTTAAGCACGCCTGCGCAACACAGCACGGCAGCTAACTTTCAAGCTAGCCTCCGTCAGCGCGCAGGCGTAGCGCGGCCCATTCGCCACGACAAATGGTCTATACGCAGGCGCAATACTGCCAGGGGAGCAGCCAGCGCGCAGGCGCGGTGCGGCCCGGCTGCTCGCCACAAACAAGCGGGGCGGCGGTTTAAATGAAGGCCGCTATCCAGGAGTTCCCCCGTCCGACACTCACTCCCTTCAGCCGTTTGATCAGCGTGTTCTTCGAGCCGCTCTTGGCCAGGCCGCGCTCCTCCAGTGCCGCCTTCAGGTCGGTGACGCGCAGTTTCTGCAACTCTTTGCCATCTAGAGTCACATCTTCCAGATCCGCCATTTTACCTGCTGTCGCTCGGGGCCGACGGGCGAAGGAGGAGTCGTTGCTTCGGCTCTTTCCGGACAACACTGTGACGTCACCAAAGCTTCGCTCTTCCATCGAAGCTGACGTTTTTTCGCTTTCCGCGGCGCTTTGTCCTTCCAATTGGCTAGTGTTCAGGGAGACGTCACTCCTCACCCACGTGGGGGAGGACGGATGGATTTTCTATTAGTCAGTGACTGTGGAGAGGCAGCCAATCAGCCCTCTCCATTCCTGCAGGTCAGTGAGTTCTTGAAGGAGAGGAAGGACCGTCGCTGGTCGGTATTACTGAGGAAGAGACTGGTGGATTCTGTGATGCCAAAAATTACTGAAGGTGACCCAGATGGATTTACTTGATTGGGCGGTGGGGTAGGGGTGGACGAGTGTTCTGGTCAGTGAGTTGGCCAGGGAGAAGTGGACGGACTCTGATAGGTTAGTGAATTGATGAAGGAAAGGTGAGCAGGTGTTCCGATTGGTCAGCGTCAGGGAGAAGGTGGGCGGGTGACCTGATTGGTCAGCGTGAGGGAGAAGGCGGGCGTGTGATCTGATTGGTCAGCGTGAGGGAGAAGGCGGGCGTGTGATCTGATTGGTCAGCGTGAGGGAGAAGGCGGGCGGGTCATCCAATTGGTCAGCGTGAGGGAGAAGGCGGCCGTGTCATCCGATTGGTCAGCGTGAGGGAGAAGGCGGCCGGGTCATCTGATTGGTCAGCGTGTTCAATTTCAAGTTTATTTGTTACATGAAACAGTGAGAGAGGTTCTTCAGCAAGAAGTCTGACAGTACAGTTCTGGCATTCATATAGCTATGTAAAATGGAAGAGGAGCACAATTGTAGAGAGTTACAATGAAAGGGAAACGTTCAATTATTGTCCTGTAATACTACATTTAGAATGTAGCATACATGAAGCCTGCTCAGCTTCTGAGATCAGATCATCTCAGACGTATACAGACGTGAGAGTATGGTGGTGGAGTTCATTCAGGAGCCTGATGGCTGCAGGAAAGAAACCGTCCATTGGTGGCGATTGATGAAACAGGAAAGAAGCAGCTCCATAAACCTCTGGTTAGACCAAACTTCAATTATTGTGCCCAGTTCTGGTCCAGTTCAGGAAGGATATAGATGGTTTGGAGGGAGGGCAGAGGAGATTTACCAGGATTTTGTCTGGATTGGTGAACATGTCATATAAAGCAAGGTAGTCAGAGCTGTGGCTTTTCTTTCTGGAGCAATGGAGGGTGAGAGGTGACTTAATTGAGGAATATAACATTTATAAGGGGCTTAGATAGGGTGGATAGCCAGCACCTTTTTCCCCTGTAGTAACACTGGGAAATACCAGAGGACATCCGTTTAAGGTAATTGGAAGAAAATTTGGGGAAGACAGAGCAAATTTTTCTTTTACACAGACAATGGTGGGAGCTTGGAATGTATTTGTGGGAGTGATGATGGCATGTACAATCGGGACATTTAAAAGACCCTTAGACGGTTGGGTATAAGGAAAAAAAGAGGATTATGGGTGTGGGGTGGAAGGGTTAGATTGTTGTGGAGTAAGTTTACATGGGTCAGCACAACATTGTAGGTTGAAGGGCCTGTAGTGGAATGTTCTGTAAGAGTGTGTCAGCTGCCATCCTTGGGAAGTGAGAGGTGTGGAGCGAGGGAGATTTGTCTGTCGAAGGGTTTCCTGCTTTGTCCTGCTGAACTCCTCCAGCATGTTGTGCATCACTCCAGTTCATTGGCATCTATAGCCTATCTCTCTCATTTACCTGTGTTGACCGCCTTCTGCAGTTTCCTGTGGTGATGGGATGCAACCTGTAGAAGCTGTTGGGGGGGTGGAGGGGGAAACAAACCACACATTCCTCACTCCAGTTGAGTTATTGAAGGTGAGCTGGACAGGCCCTTTGGTCAATGGGCAACTGGGGCAGAAAGGTCCTGCTCTCTGATTAGGCAACTAGTGTAGGAGAGTCCTCTCTGTTTGGCTGAGTGACAAGGGTAGCCACGTTCTCTCCTCTTTGGTCGAGCGGCAACTGGAGTTCAAAGGTTTTTTCCCTCTCCAATTGGTCAGTGAGCGATTGGAGCAGGAGGGTCCTCTTCTCCATAATCAATACTGGTGGGGTGTTAAATCTAGCCTCTGGTCAATGAAGCAATCACTCACTGAGGGTAGTAAAGTTTGCAGATACCGTAGTTGAAGCAAAAACATGATGGAAAAACAGGATACTTTATATTAACAAAGATAGAGACACATAACCAATATTTCGGGCTTGATCCCTTCCATCAAGGATGGAAAAATGTAGGCAGGCTCCTTCCTCCAGCTCTCCACCCCATTTCCTTTCATAAAGGCCCCCCCTTCCGATTTGCTGGTGTGCCCTCCCTCCCTTGTCAACCTTGTACCTGTGCTCCTCTCCCACCCTTGCCCCCCACTCACCATTTTGTTTGGGTGCCTCCCAACATTTTGTCATACCTTGATGAAGGGTTCAAGCCCGAAACGTTGGTTATGTATCTTTGCTTTATAAAGTACTCAGTTTGACCTTCTGAGTTTCTCCACCATTGCGTTTTTACTCACTAAAGTCAGGTGGGTAATTCAGCTTCAGCTATTTTTGGACTGGACACCACGCCCATCGTTGAACACCCTTCGAACAACACCCTGAGGATTTTTTTGTAAAACAGAAAGCAGTAAGCAATGGCGACAGGCCAACAGGAATGTTTCCAGGAAAATAGCTGAGAAATAGCAGCAACTGATCAAGATGTTTTATTTTGGGTTTTTTTTTATTCAATGCAAGGCTGACAGATGGTTGACTTTAGTGACTTCCGGTTCAGGTATTTCCCCTCTCGTCATTTTCTAGCCTCATCACTTGACACTGGCCAGAGCAAGAATTCAAAGTGGGGCAGTTCTCCCCCTTAAAGGAACCGCAGATCCAGAGGTGAGTGTTAACCATGAGGACATTCAGCCCCTCTGGGGTCTTGCTGGACAGGGAAGGGGGACCAATGGTTTGCAGGACCCCTGGGCACCAAGACTGCTATGTCATGGAGTTGTACAGCACAGAATCAGGCCCTTCAGCTAACCTCCAGACTATCCCACGTGTCTATCCATACTTTCCTGAAAGTGGGGACACTGGTGGGGAGGGTGGTGGTGAACAGGGAGGCTTCATTAGTTGAAGCACTGAGGTCAGGAGCAGGAACATATGAGATGTGGTTGAGTATTGTGGGTCAATCTAGTTGGCCAGCTGGAGGAGTGATGTTGTTGAGCTGGAAACAGGGCAGAAAATATCCCCTGGGATGTTCCTGGGGACAGAGGGGATTAGGTTACAAAGAGAGACTGGAGTATTTCTCCCTGAGGCATAGGAGGCTGAGGGAATAATGTGAAAGCTCACTGACTCTTTCCCAGGGTTTCTAAAACTAGGTGAACAGATAAAGTAGAAGCAGGGAGGTTGTTTTTACCGGTGGGTAGGACCAGAACTCGGGTCACGGCCTTGAGATTTGGGGAGTAGGTTTGGGACTGAGATGAGGAGGAACTGCTACTCCTGCAGTGGAGTGAATCCAGGGAATAGGAGAGACCGCGCAATCAATGTTTGGGGCTTGGAGAGAGATTTGAAGAACAGAAGGACTTGGGGATAAGGGGAAAAGGGCAGGGAGAGAAGAGGGAACAAGGGTGGGGGTGCGGGGAGTGACAGACACAGAGACTCACCCTCCCCTCCTCCCACAGCCAGAACATGGAGGACACGGAGACAGGGAGATGTGGCCTCAGGGATGCGGAGCCAGGGAGACGGTGCCCCCGAGATGCCTCCCAGGAGCTGGCCTGTGTCCTGCATTGGTTCGGAGGCTGGGGGCCAAGTCAGAGGGAGGTGTTCCTGGGGGAATTGGTGCGGAGGGCAGTGCCTGGGAAGGTGTGCGTCTTACTGGACCAGCTGGGAGGGCTGCACCTATCGCAGGGCCCACCTAGCCTTTTCCAGTGTCAGTTGCGGCTCTGGGGCCGTTGGTTTGAGGGGTGGACCGAACACGAGCGCAATGGGCTGGTCTCCCTCCTGGAGCAGAGAGACCCAGCCTTTGTGCTCCGCTTCTACCAGGAGGTGGCAGGGACTGCGGGAGAGGCCTGATTCCCACCTCCCCTGCCCCCTCCCCCATGCTCTTCCTGGAGCAGAAGGATTTCCTTCCCATCCCCCAAACCTTTGCCTTTCACTGCACCTGGGACTGCTGGGCTGAGAACCGACTGGGGATGGAATCCTGTACTGCCACTCTCCTTCCTCTCCACTGCCTCCCCCTTCCCAACCTTCACACCTCCTCCCTCTCATCCCCATACTGCACTCATCCCCTCGTATTCCTGTAACCAATAAAACTGGCCTCCACCACTTATATGTATGTTTGTGTGTCCTGGGGAGAGGCCATGACAGGGGGGGAGGGGACTCAGGGGGAGGTTAGGGGGCAGGGTGGGGTTAACAGGTAGGGATGGGGGGGGGGGGTCATGGTTAATGGGAGGGGCATGATGGGAAGGATGGGTGCGGGCCAAAGTATGGACGGAGGCAAGGCGAGGGGAGGACTCTGGAGAAAGGAAGGGACCAGGGTGGGATCAAGGGGAGTCCACAGGATGGGATTCTAGGGCTGGGACTTTGGTTCCGTGACTGCAGCGTCCTGGCTCTCTGCCCATGTCCCCTGTCCTGCATGCACACGAGCTTGGGCTGTCCGCAGCCTGCGGTAGATCCCAGCAGCCAGTGTCACCACCACCAGGAGCCCAGCGAGAGGGGTACCAATCCTTGCCGCCTTCACTGTCCCGGGGATCACTGGTATCTCTGTCAGCAGACTGTCCGGCCTGTGAATGGAGCAACCGAACTGATCAATGTTGCAGCAAAGGTGCTCCAGACAACATCGCAACAACAGATGTGGGGGAGCACCGTCAACACGGCAACATGTGTGGCGCGTGCCTGTCAATGCCACATGCACACAGATAAACAGGCTGATGCCACAACAACTGCACTGGAATGCACCGATCAAACCTTGACAAGCTATAATCACCCACCAGTTACCACCGTGACAGCAGACACACAGGTCAACACCCACCAGTCAACACCGTCACATCAGACATGTGGGTCAACCCAATTCACAGACACGCCCAGGGTCAGCAGTTTCTGACAGACCAAAGTATAAATGGCCCAATGGTAGTTGGGTCAATGTGGAGCACTGACCTAATGCTGAGGATGCTGCAGTTGTGTCCATGGAAGCGGAGAACCAGGGGCGCAGTGCTGAGGCTGCGCTGCAGCCAGTGTAGTAGGTTGTGCACACTAAGCTGTGTGCATGTGAATTCCCGCAGCTCTAAGCACAGGAGGGAGGGACCGCAGGTGGAGGATGGTCCCACGTGGATCCTGTAGGTGGGGGAGGTAGAGTCAGGCTGTGTCTCAGCAGTCCATTCTTCCCCGGACTGTTCCCTGTTCTGTCTCTCACCACTTCCCTCCATCCTTGGTCCTCTGTCCTGTTACCCCACCCCCATCTTTCCCAGACGCCCTTCACCCCTGTCTGTACCTTGACCTGTTTCTTCCCCCCCCCCCCCACATCCTTCACCTGTCCTGCCCTGTCCTCACTATCTTTCACCTCATTCCATCTCTTGTCCTGTCCACCCAGCCGTCTGCCCATCCCTCACCCTGATCTGTCGTCTGTTTGGTCCCCATCATCCTTAACCCCAGTCCATCCTCTGTCCTGTCTCCCATCCTTCTGCACCCTTCTCTCCCCCACCACCATCTCTCACGTAGATCCATCGCCTGTCCCCACCATCCTTCACCCCAATCTGTTGCCTGTCCTCTGATACATCCACAATCCAATCTCCAGTTACCTAGGTACACTGGTTGCCATGGCGATCTGCTCAGCGACATCCCCCATCTCTCTCTCCTGTAGCTGGGCACAGGCAGGTTCCCCTGACACCTGCAGCCGCACCCCCAGACGGCCACTCGGCCCTTCTGACCCCAGGCAGAGGACAGGGGCAGTGTTGACCCCTGACACTGGGCTGGCGGGGGTGGGCTGTGGATCTGAGGTCAGGCTCGGCATCCCAAGATCTGAGTCCCCCTGGCCATCCTGGCACAGAGCTTGGAGGGGGCAGGAGACGTGGCCCCGGTACCCCGTCACCTGGAACAGGGGAGGGATCAGTTGTATACAGATACCCTTGCACCATACCCCTTCTCTACCTTCCCTGCTTCTCCCATCCTCAGTCCACTCACACTAACTCCCCCCTCCTCATTCTCTCATTCACCCCTTTCCCTCCATCTCCCCCTCATCCCTTTCTCCCTTCCTTGCCCCTTCTTCCTTTTCCCCTCTGTCCACTCCCTCTCCCTCTTGTCCATCCTTCTCCCGTTCATCCCTCTCTCCTCCCTCCCTCCTTCTCCCCCACCACCTCTGTCCCTACTTCCTTCGCACCCCCTCTCCTTTGACCCTTCATTCAAAAAATTCCCAGACAGGCACATGGATGTAGTAAAATAGGTTATGGGTGTGAGGGAGAGAAGTGTTAGATTTTTGATAAGTGGGTTTATATGGGCTAACATAACATAATGGGCTGAAGAACCTTTTCTGTGATTGAATGTTCCAAGTAAGGTAACTCCCTCTTTCTTCCCTGTCCTTTACCTGGATACTGTCTCCTGGCAGACAGGGAATCCAGTCTGACCCCTGAACTTTGACCTCCAGGCCTTGCCGTCCCCGACAGCGGTGCAGGTAACATCGTCCAATGGCCATCTCTTCCCATGATCCCTCCTTTGGGGGCTGCTCAGATCAGAGATCAACAAGTTTCGGACCATTTAGACCCTTCTGCCTGCATCCCTCAACCCCTATGTGCAGACCCAGACAACCAGTTCCCTCTACATGGAACCCCAGACCCCTCAGGCGGTCCCTCAGACCTCTCTGCACAGAGCCGAACATCAAGACTTGGCTGCACGGGACCCCACCCCCCCAACCCTTCTGAATGTACCCAGACACCCACATCCTGCTGAATGACGACTGATCTGCCAAACAAATCTCCGAGACTATTATTTAACAAGATTGATTTATTTTTATATACATTCTGCATCTACTGTAAATCGCTTGTAAATATGTGTTCTCTGTCCAGATATGTGTTTGCATTCTTTTTACACAAAGGACCAAAGACCACTGTTTGGTCCAGTTGTACTTGACAATTGTATGATAATAATCTTGAACATCCTCTGCACGAACCTCCATATCCCTCTGCGCGGACCTAGATTCTCTGCATGGAAACCCAGACCCAAACCCCTTGGCAAAGGCCCAGGCCACTAGATCCCTCTGAGTGAACCCAGACTCTCTTCTTGGAAACCCTGGCCCTAGATCCCTCTGCATGGACCCAGACCCTCTACATGGAAATCCAGGCCCCTTGGCACAGACCCAGGCCCACAGAACCCTCTTCACAGATCCCCAGATGAACTCACTTCCAGAGACAGGCTGGAGAGGAAGCAGCGGCTGTCAGGGGCATAGATTTCCCCAGAGGCACTGAGGTTTTCTGCAGTCCTTGAGTTCTCCGGCTTCCAACACTCACTCTAGTGAAAGGAGAGGAGAGAGGGGTTGTTGAGGGGAAGAGTGGGTTAAGGGGTGTGAGGAGGAAGAGGAGGGGGAGTTGAGGGAAAGGGAGAGTTGGGGGGAGGACGGGTTGAGGGCAGGAAGGAGCTGCCCGGGGGGACAAAGGACTGCCAATTGAAGGTCAAGGATGCTAAGAGGAAGAGAGGGGGCAGGATGTGAGGGAGCAAGGGGACAGGAGGGTCGAGTGGGTAGGTCAAGGGAGGAGTGGAGTTGAAGGGGCAGGGGATGTGAGTAGATATAGAGATGTGAGTGGATCGAGGGGAGAAGGGTGTCAAGGGGGAGAGTAGTGTCAGGAATGGAGGGGAATTCAAGTTGGTAGGGAAAGGAGTTGGTCGAGCAGGGAGAACAGAGAGGGTGTTCAGGGTGAGAGAGAATTGGGTAGATCAAAGAGAAAGAGGGTTGAGGGGGAAAGGTGTCAGGATGGGAGGGGAGGAGAAAAGGTGTCAGGGTGAGAGGGAAGGGGAGGAGAGGGGATTGAGGGGAAGGGGAATTGGAGCTATCGAGAGATCAGCATAGTCAAGGTGGGGGAATCGGGCATCAGGTGTGGGAGGAAAGAGAACAAGGGGGAGGAGAGGGGACAACAAGGGGGAGGAGAGAAGGGATGAGGGGGAGGAATGGAAGCAGGAATGAGGGGGGAGTACGGGAAGAGAGGGGACCACAAGGGAGAGTGCGTAATGAGGGGGAGTAGAGAGGAGAATGAGAAGTGGAGAAGAGAGGGGATGAGGAGGGGAAGGAGAGAGGGGGTGGATGGGGGCAGGAATGAGGGAGGAGACAGGACATGATGGGAAAAGAACAAGGGTGGGGAGAGAGGGAGAAGTGACGAGAGGAGATTGCGAATGAGGGGAAATGGGGAGGAGAGGGGTCGAGGGAGAGGGTCAAGAGGGAGGAGAAAGGAGGACAAGGAAGGAGAGAGGAATGATGTGGATGGGGAACAAGGGGATGGGGAACAAGGGGAAGGGAATGAGGGAGGAGGGGAAGGGGAGGAGAAAGGGGAACGAGGGGAGGAGAGGTGGTATGGGGGGAGGAGAAAGGGAAACAAAGAAGGGTGAGGGGAGGAGATGGGAATGAAGGGAAGAGAATGAGGAAGAGAAAGGGGAACAAGGAGGAGAATGAGGGAAAGAGAATGAGGAGGAGAAAGGGGAATGAGGGAAAATGTCCAGGAGAGGGGAACAAGGGGGAAAAGAATGAGGGGAGGACAATGAGGGGGAGGGGAACAAGCGGGAGGACAACAAGTGGGAGGACAGAGGGATGAGGGGGAGGGGAGAACAGGAAGAGAGGGCCGAGGGGGAGGGTAGAATGGGATGAGAGAGGGCCGAGGGGGAGGGGAGAACAGGATGAGAGAGGGCCGAGGGGGAGGGGAGAACAGGATGAGAGAGGGCCGAGGGGGAGGGGAGAATGGGGGGGAGAGAGAGGGGGGAAGAATGGGATGAGAGAGGGCCGAGGGAGAGGGAGAATGGGATGAGCGAGGGGAATGAGGGGGAGGAGAGGGGGCTGAGGGGAAGGAGAACGAGGGGGAGGATAGTGGTAGTCGAAGGAGAGAAGAGAAGGGGAGGAGACGAGACTGAGTGGGAAGGTAATCGATGGGGATTGAGTGGGATGGGAATCAGGGTGGGGGGGGTTTGGGAGGATCGAGGTGGGTTGGGGTTTGAGGCACCAGAGTCCTACCCCATTGACCAGTGGTTTGTAGATTCGACATCCATCGAGCAGTTCATCTGTCAGACACACCCCCTTGGTCAGGTGGAGATAGTGACAACCCACACCCCTGCAAATGGGGTGAGTCAGAGAGAGACAGGCACACCCCTTGCCCTCTCCCCTCCATCGCTCTCCTCATCCCCTCCCTGCCCCTCTCCCTTCCCCGCCCATTCACAGTTTCCACCCTGAACCACCCACACTCCCTCCCAACACCACACAGCTCAACCCCCCCCCCATCCAATTCTGCCATCCAACATGACCCTGCCCAATTCAACCCCATTCCCATCCCCATCCCCACATTAAACTCTCCCCAGTTCCTTACCTTCCTGTGCAGAAATACTGTGAAGAATTTGTTTGGCAAGTGTCCACAAAACCAAAGTTTTCCCCCTTACCTGGAGGCAAGAATTAACATGGATCTGATCACAGTCTAGCAGCGTCCAATGTAACGAGCAACTCGGTCCCAAACCTGTGGGACCGACCACATCAGGAACACGGTGCACAGTTCCTGTCTCCATAACTCTGGGAATAACCACACCGGGAACACCGTGCACAGTTCCTGTCTCCATAACCCTGGGACCAACCACACCGGGAACACCGTGCACAGTTCCTGTCTCCATATTCCTGGGACAGACCACACCGGGAACACTAGGCTGAGTTCCTGTCTCCATATCCCCGGGACCGACCACACCGGGGACACCATGCACAGTTCCTGTCTCCATATCCCCGGGACCGACCACACCGGGGACACCATGCACAATTCCTATCTCCACAACCCTGTTACCAACCACACCGGGAACACCGTGCAAAGTTCCTGTCTCCATATGCCTGGGACCAACCACACCAGGAACACCGTGCACAGATCCTGTCTCCATATGCCGGGAATCAACCACACCAGCAACACCGTGCACAGTTCCTGTCTCCACAACCCTGGGACCGACCACACCAGGAACAACATGCACAGTTCCTGTCTCCATATGCTGGGAATCAACCCACCGGGAACACCGTGCAGAGTTTCTGTCTCCACAAACCTGGGACCGACCACACCAGGAACTCTGTGCACAGTTCCTGTCTCCACACCCCTGGGACAGACCACGCAGGGAACAACTTGCACAGTTCCTGTCTCCATACCCCTGGGAACGATCACACCGGGAACACCGTCCACAGTTCCTGTCTCCACTTCCCTGGAAACGACCACACAGGCAACACTGTGCCAGTTCCTGCCTCCATATCCCTGGGACAGACCACACCGGGAACACTGTGCACAGTCCCTGTCTCCATACCCCTGGCACCGACCACACCGGGAACACCGTGCATATTTCCTGTCTCCATACTCCTGGGACCGACCACACTGGGAACACCGTGCAAAGTTCCTGTCTCTATAACCCTGGAAGCGACCACACCGCCAACACCGTACACAGTTCCTGTCCATACCCCTGAGTCCGACCACACCGGGAACACCGTGCACAGTTCCTGTCTCCACACCTCTGGGACCGACCACACCGGGAACACCGTGCACAGTTCCTGTCTCCATAACTCTGGGACCGACCACACCGGGGACACCATGCACAGTTACTATCTCCACAACCCTGTTACCGTGCACAATTACTGTGTCTATACCCTGAGATGACCACGCCGCGAACACCATGCACAGTTTCTGGCTCCACACACCTGGGACCAACCTCAACGGGAGAACCGTGCACAGTTCCTGACTCCGTTTGCCTGGGACCGACCACACCGGGAACGTCGTACACAATCCTCTCTCCATACCCCTAGGACCGATGACATCGGGAACACCGAGCACTGTTGCTGTCTCCATATCCCTGGGACCAACCTCACCGCGAACACCGTGCACAGTTTCTGGCTCCACACCCCTGGGACCGACCACAATGGGAGAACCATGCACAGTTCCTGTCTCCATATCCCTGGGACCGACCACACAGGGAACACCATGCACAGTTCCAGTCTCCATATCGCTGGAAACAACAACAACGGGAACACTGTGCACAGTTCCTGTCTCCATACCCCTGGGACGGACCACACCGCCAACATCGTACACAGTTCCTGTCCATACCCCTGAGTTCTACCACACCGGGAACACTGTGCACAGTTCCTGTCTCCACACCTCTGGGACAGACCTTACCGGGAACGCCGTTCACAGTTCCTGTCTCCTTAACCCTGGGACCGACCACGCTGGGGACACCATGCACAGTTCCTATCTCCACAACCCTGGTACCAACCACACCGGAAACACCGTGCACAGTTCCTGTCTCCATATGTCTGGGACCAACCACACCGGGAACACCATGCACAGTTCCTGTCTCCATATGCCTGGGACCAACCACACCAGGAACACCATGCACAGTTTCTGCCTCCATATCCCTGGGATTGACCACATCAGTAACGCCGTGCACAGTTCCTGTCTCCCTACCCCTGGGAACGAACGCACAGGGAACACCGTGCTCAGTTGCTGTATCCATACGCCTGGGACCGACCACACCGGGAACACCGTGCACAGTTCCTTTCTCTATACCCCTGGCACTGACTACACCGGGAACACCATGCATAGTTCCAATCTCCATATCCATGGGACAGACCACACCGGGAACAACGTGCAGAGTTCCAGCCTCCATATCCATGAGACCGACCACACCGGGAACACCGTGCATATTTCCTGTCTCCATACCCCTGGGACCGACCACACTGACAACACCGTGCATGTTTCCTGTCTCTATACCCCTGGGACCGACCACACCAGGAACACAGTTCATAGATCCTGTCTCTATACCCATGGGACTGACCACACCGGGAATACCATGCACAGTTTCTTTCCATAACCCTGAGACCGACCACACTGGGAACACCGTACGCAGTTCCTGTCTCCATAACACTGGGACCGACCACACCAGGAACTCAGTGCACAGTTCCTGTCTCCATATGCCTGGGACCAACCACACCAGGAACACCATGCACAGTTCCTGCGTCCTTATCCCTGGGATTGACCACACCAGGAACGCTGTGCACAGTTCCTGTCTCCCTATCCCTCGGAACGAACGCACAGGGAACACCCACCATGAGCAGTTCCTGTATTCATATGCCTGGCACCGACCATACCGGGAACACCATGCACAGTTTGAATCTCCATATCCCTGGGACAGACCACATCGGGAACAACGTGCAGAGTTCCTGTCTCCATGTCCATGAGACCGACCACACCGGGAACACCGTGCATATTTCCTGTCTCAATATCCCTGGGACCGACCACACCAGGAACACCATGCACATTTCCTGTCCCCCTACCCCTGGGACCGAACACACCGTGAACACCGTGCATAGTTCCAGTCTCCATACGCCTTGGACCGACCACACCAGGAATACCGTGCACAGTTCCTGTCTCCATACCCCTGGGACCAACCACACCGGGAACACCATGCACAGTTCCTGCTTCCATATCCCTGGGATTGACAACACCAGAAATGCCGTGCACAGTTCCTGTCTCCCTACCCCTGGAAACGAACGCACAGGGAACACCGTGCACAGTTCCTGTATACATACGCGTGGGACCGACCACACCGGGAATACCATGCACAGTTCCTGTCTCTATACACCTGGCACTGACCTCACCGGGAACTCTATGCACAGTTCCAATCTCCATATCTATGGGACAGACCACACCGGGATCAACGTGCACAGTTCCTGTCTCCATACCCCTGAGACCGACCACACTGGGAACACCGTTCACAGTTCCTGTCTCCATAACCCTGGGACCGACCACACCGGGAACACCGTGCACAGTTCCTGTCTCAATATGCCTGGGACCAACCACACCAGGAACACCATGCACAGTTCCTGTCGCCATATGCCTGGGACCAACCACACCGGGAACACCGTGCAAAGTTCCTGTATCCATACGCCTGGGACGGACCACTCCGGGAATACCGGGCACAGTTCGTTTCTCTATACCCCTGGCACCGACCACACCGGGAACACCATGCATAGTTCCAATCTCCATATCCCTGGGACTGACCACAATGGGTACAACGTGCAGAGTTCCAGTCAACATATCCATAAGACCGACCACACCGGGAACAACGTGCATATTTCCTGTCTCCATACCCCTGGGACCGACCACACTGGGATCACCGTGCACATTTCCTGTCTCCACACCCCTGGGAGCGACCACACCGGGAACACAGTTCATAGATCCTGTCTCTATACCCATGGGATTGACCACACCGGTTATACAATGCACAGTTTCTTTCCATAACCCTGAGACCGACCACACCGGGAATACCGTGCACAGTTCCTGTCTCTATACCCCTGGCACCGACCAAACCGGGAACACCATGCACAGTTCCAATCACCATATCTCTGGGACAGACCACACCGGGAACACCGTGCACAGTTCCTGTATCCACACCCCTGGGACAGACCACGCTGGGAACAACCTGCACAGTTTCTGTCTCCATACCCCTGGGAACGACCACTCCGGGAACACCGTGCACTGTTCCTGTCCATACCCTTGAGACCGAACACACCAGGAACACCGTGCACAGTTCCTGTCTCCATATGTCTGGGACCAAACACACCGTGAACACCGTGCACAGTTCCTGCCTCCACTCCCCTCGGACCGAGCACACTGGAAACACTGTCCACAGTTCCTGTCTCCACTTCCCTGGGAACAACTTCACAGGCAACACCGTGCACAGTTCCTCTATCCATACGCCTGGGGCCGACCACACCGGGAATACCGTGCACGGTTCCTGTCTCTATACCCCTGGCACCGACCACACCGAGAACACCATGAACAGGTCCAATCTCCATATCCCTGGGACAGACCACACCGGGAACACCGTGCATATTTCCTGTCTCCATATCCCTGGGACCGATCACACTGGGAACACCGTGCACATTTCCTGTCTCCACATCGATGGGACCAACCGCAACGGGAACACCGTGCACACTTCTTGTCTCAATATCCCTGGGACCGACCACACCAGGAACACCATGCACAGTTCCTGTCCCCCCTACCCCTGGGACCAAACACACCGTGAACACCGTGCATAGTTCCAGTCTCCATACGCCTTGGACCGACCACACCGGGAACACCATGCACAGTTCCTGCTTCCATATCCCTGGGATTGACCACACCAGGAACGCCGTGCACAGTTCCTGTCTCCCTACCCCTGGAAACGAACGCACAGGGAACACCATGCACAGTTCCTGTATCCATACGCGTGGGACTGACCGCACCGGGAATACCGTGCACAGTTCCTGTCTCCATACCCCTGGCACCGACCACACCGGGAACACCGTGCACAGTTCCTGTCTCCATAACCCTGCTACCGACCACACCGGAGACACGATGCACAGTTACTATCTCCACAACCCTGTTACCGTGCACAATTACTGTGTCTATACCCCTGGGTCTGACCACACCGCTAACACCATGCACGGTTTCTGGCTCCACACCCCTGGGACCGACATCAACGGGAGAACCGTGCACAATTCCTGACTCCCTATGCCTAGGACCGACCACACCGGGAACATAGTACACAATCCTGTCTCCATACCCCTAGGACCGATGACATCGGGAACACCGAGCACTTTTGCTGTCTCCATATCCCAGGGACCAACCTCACCGCGAACACCGTGCACAGTTTCTGGCTCCACACCCCTGGGACCGACCACAATGGGAGAACCGTGCACAGTTCCTATCTCCATATCCCGGGGACGAACAAACAGGGAACACCATGCACAGCTCCAGTTTCCATATCCCTGGAAACAACACAACGGGAACACCGTGCACAGTTCCTGTCTCCATACCCCTAGGACCGACAACACCGCCAACACCGTACACCATTCCTGTCCATGCCCCTGAGTCTGACCACACCGGGAACACCGTGCACAGTTCCTGTCTCAACACCTCTAGGACAGACCATACCGAAAACACCGTGCACAGTTCCTGTCTCCATAACCCTGGGACCGACCACACCAGGGACTCCATGGACAGTTCCTATCTCAACAACCCTGTTACCGACAACACCGGGAACACCGTGCACAGTTCCTCTCTCCACATCGATGGGACCGACCACACCGGGAACACCGTGCACAGTTTCTGGCTCCACACCCCTGGGACCGACCACAAAGATAGAACTGTGCACAGTTCCCGTCTCCATATCCCTGGGACCGACAACACCAGGAACACCGTGCACAGATCCTGTCTCCATAACCCTGTTACCGACCACACCGGGAACACCGTGCACAGTTCCTCTCTCCATATGCCTGGGACCAACCACACCAGGAACACCGTGCACAATTCCTGTCTCCATAAGCCGGGAATCAACCACACCGGCAACACCGTGCACAGTTCCTGTCTCCACACCCCTGGGACTGACCAGACCGGGAACACCGTGCACAGTTCTTGCCTCCATACCCCTGGGACCGACCACACCGCCAACACCGTACACTGTTCCTGTCTCCACACCCCTGGGACTGACCACACCGGGAACAACGTGCACACTTCCTGCCTCCATAACCCTGATACCGACCACACCGGGGACACCATGCATAGTTCCTATCTCCACAACCCTGTTACCGACCACACCGGGAACACCGTGCACAGTTCCTGTCTCCATAACCCTGGGACCGACCACACCGTGGACACCATGCTCAGTTACTATCTCCACAACCCTGGGACCGACCACACCAGGAACTCCATGCACAGTTCCTTTCTCCATATGCCTGGGACAGACCATGCTGGGAACAACCTGCACAGTTCCTGTCTCCATACCCCTGGGAACGACCACACCGGGAACACCGTGCACTGTTCCTGTCCATACCCCTGAGTCCGAACACACCATGAACACCGTGCACAGTTCCTGTCTCCATATGTCTGGGACAAAACACACCGTGAACACCGTGCACAGTACCTGCCTCCACTCCCCTGGGACCGAGCACACTGGAAACACTGTCCAAAGTTCCTGTCTCCACTTCACTGGGAACAACCACACAGGCAACACCATGCACAGTTCCTGTATCCATTCGCCTGGGGCCGACCACACCGGGAATACCGTGCACGGTTCCTGTCTCTATACCCCTGGCACCGAATACACCGAGAACACCATGAACAATTCCAATCTCCATATCCCTGGGACCGACCACACCGGGAGCACCGTGCACAGTTCCTGTCTCCATAACCCTGGGACCGACAACACCGGGGACACCATGCACAGTTACTATCTCCACAACCCTGTCACCGTGCACAATTACTGTGTCTATACCCCTGGGTCTGACCACACCGCAAACACCATGCACAGTTTCTGGCTCCACACCCCTGGGACCGACATCAACGGGAGAACTGTGCACAGTTCCTGACACCGTATGCCTGGGACCGACCACACAGGGAACATCGTACACAATCCTGTCTCCATACCCCTAGGACCGATGACATCGGGAACACCGAGCACAGTTCCTGCCTCCATATCCCTGGGATTGACAACACCAGGAACGCTGTGCACAGTTCCTGTCTCCCTACCCCTCGGAACGAACGCACAGGGAACACCCACCATGAACAGTTCCTGTATTCATATGCCTGGCACCGACCATACCGGGAACACCATGCACAATTCGAATCTCCATATCCCTGGGACAGACCACATCGGGAACAACGTGCAGAGTTCCTGTCTCCATGTCCATGAGACCGACCACACCGGGAACACCGTGCATATTTCCTGTCTCCATATCCCTGGGACCGACCACACTGGGAACACCGTGCACATTTCCTGTCTCCACATCGATGGGACCAACCACACCAGGAACTCCATGCACAGTTCCTGTCCCCCTACCCCTGGGACCGAACACACCGTGAACACCGTGCATATTTCCTGTCTCCATACTCCTGGGACCGACCACACTGGGAACACCGTGCAAAGTTCCTGTCTCTATAACCCTGGAAGCGACCACACCGCCAACACCGTACACAGTTCCTGTCCATACCCCTGAGTCCGACCACACCGGGAACACCGTGCACAGTTCCTGTCTCCACACCTCTGGGACCGACCACACCGGGAACACCGTGCACAGTTCCTGTCTCCATAACTCTGGGACCGACCACACCGGGGACACCATGCACAGTTACTATCTCCACAACCCTGTTACCGTGCACAATTACTGTGTCTATACCCTGAGATGACCACACCGCGAACACCATGCACAGTTTCTGGCTCCACACACCTGGGACCAACCTCAACGGGAGAACCGTGCACAGTTCCTGACTCCGTTTGCCTGGGACCGACCACACCGGGAACGTCGTACACAATCCTCTCTCCATACCCCTAGGACCGATGACATCGGGAACACCGAGCACTGTTGCTGTCTCCATATCCCTGGGACCAACCTCACCGCGAACACCGTGCACAGTTTCTGGCTCCACACCCCTGGGACCGACCACAACGGGAGAACCGTGCACAGTTCCTGTCTCCATATCCCTGGGACCGACCACACAGGGAACACCATGCACAGTTCCAGTCTCCATATCGCTGGAAACAACAACAACGGGAACACTGTGCACAGTTCCTGTCTCCATACCCCTGGGACGGACCACACCGCCAACACCGTACACAGTTCCTGTCCATACCCCTGAGTTCGACCACACCGGGAACACTGTGCACAGTTCCTGTCTCCACACCTCTGGGACAGACCTTACCGGGAACGCCGTTCACAGTTCCTGTCTCCTTAACCCTGGGACCGACCACGCTGGGGACACCATGCACAGTTCCTATCTCCACAACCCTGGTACCAACCACACCGGAAACACCGTGCACAGTTCCTGTCTCCATATGTCTGGGACCAACCACACCGGGAACACCATGCACAGTTCCTGTCTCCATATGCCTGGGACCAACCACACCAGGAACACCATGCACAGTTTCTGCCTCCATATCCCTGGGATTGACCACATCAGTAACGCCGTGCACAGTTCCTGTCTCCCTACCCCTGGGAACGAACGCACAGGGAACACCGTGCTCAGTTGCTGTATCCATACGCCTGGGACCGACCACACCGGGAACACCGTGCACAGTTCCTTTCTCTATACCCCTGGCACTGACTACACCGGGAACACCATGCATAGTTCCAATCTCCATATCCATGGGACAGACCACACCGGGAACAACGTGCAGAGTTCCAGCCTCCATATCCATGAGACCGACCACACCGGGAACACCGTGCATATTTCCTGTCTCCATACCCCTGGGACCGACCACACTGACAACACCGTGCATGTTTCCTGTCTCTATACCCCTGGGACCGACCACACCAGGAACACAGTTCATAGATCCTGTCTCTATACCCATGGGACTGACCACACCGGGAATACCATGCACAGTTTCTTTCCATAACCCTGAGACCGACCACACTGGGAACACCGTACGCAGTTCCTGTCTCCATAACACTGGGACCGACCACACCAGGAACTCAGTGCACAGTTCCTCTCTCCATATGCCTGGGACCAACCACACCAGGAACACCATGCACAGTTCCAGTCTCCATATCGCTGGAAACAACAACAACGGGAACACTGTGCACAGTTCCTGTCTCCATACCCCTGGGACGGACCACACCGCCAACACCGTACACAGTTCCTGTCCATACCCCTGAGTTCGACCACACCGGGAACACTGTGCACAGTTCCTGTCTCCACACCTCTGGGACAGACCTTACCGGGAACGCCGTTCACAGTTCCTGTCTCCTTAACCCTGGGACCGACCACGCTGGGGACACCATGCACAGTTCCTATCTCCACAACCCTGGTACCAACCACACCGGAAACACCGTGCACAGTTCCTGTCTCCATATGTCTGGGACCAACCACACCGGGAACACCATGCACAGTTCCTGTCTCCATATGCCTGGGACCAACCACACCAGGAACACCATGCACAGTTTCTGCCTCCATATCCCTGGGATTGACCACATCAGTAACGCCGTGCACAGTTCCTGTCTCCCTACCCCTGGGAACGAACGCACAGGGAACACCGTGCTCAGTTGCTGTATCCATACGCCTGGGACCGACCACACCGGGAACACCGTGCACAGTTCCTTTCTCTATACCCCTGGCACTGACTACACCGGGAACACCATGCATAGTTCCAATCTCCATATCCATGGGACAGACCACACCGGGAACAACGTGCAGAGTTCCAGCCTCCATATCCATGAGACCGACCACACCGGGAACACCGTGCATATTTCCTGTCTCCATACCCCTGGGACCGACCACACTGACAACACCGTGCATGTTTCCTGTCTCTATACCCCTGGGACCGACCACACCAGGAACACAGTTCATAGATCCTGTCTCTATACCCATGGGACTGACCACACCGGGAATACCATGCACAGTTTCTTTCCATAACCCTGAGACCGACCACACTGGGAACACCGTACGCAGTTCCTGTCTCCATAACACTGGGACCGACCACACCAGGAACTCAGTGCACAGTTCCTGTCTCCATATGCCTGGGACCAACCACACCAGGAACACCATGCACAGTTCCTGCGTCCTTATCCCTGGGATTGACCACACCAGGAACGCTGTGCACAGTTCCTGTCTCCCTATCCCTCGGAACGAACGCACAGGGAACACCCACCATGAGCAGTTCCTGTATTCATATGCCTGGCACCGACCATACCGGGAACACCATGCACAGTTTGAATCTCCATATCCCTGGGACAGACCACATCGGGAACAACGTGCAGAGTTCCTGTCTCCATGTCCATGAGACCGACCACACCGGGAACACCGTGCATATTTCCTGTCTCAATATCCCTGGGACCGACCACACCAGGAACACCATGCACATTTCCTGTCCCCCTACCCCTGGGACCGAACAGACCGTGAACACCGTGCATAGTTCCAGTCTCCATACGCCTTGGACCGACCACACCAGGAATACCGTGCACAGTTCCTGTCTCCATACCCCTGGGACCAACCACACCGGGAACACCATGCACAGTTCCTGCTTCCATATCCCTGGGATTGACAACACCAGAAATGCCGTGCACAGTTCCTGTCTCCCTACCCCTGGAAACGAACGCACAGGGAACACCGTGCACAGTTCCTGTATACATACGCGTGGGACCGACCACACCGGGAATACCATGCACAGTTCCTGTCTCTATACACCTGGCACTGACCTCACCGGGAACTCTATGCACAGTTCCAATCTCCATATCTATGGGACAGACCACACCGGGATCAACGTGCACAGTTCCTGTCTCCATACCCCTGAGACCGACCACATCGGGAACACCGTGCATATTTCCTGTCTCCATACCCCTGGATCCGACCACACTGGGAACACCGTTCACAGTTCCTGTCTCCATAACCCTGGGACCGACCACACCGGGAACACCGTGCACAGTTCCTCTCTCAATATGCCTGGGACCAACCACACCAGGAACACCATGCACAGTTCCTGTCGCCATATGCCTGGGACCAACCACACCGGGAACACCGTGCAAAGTTCCTGTATCCATACGCCTGGGACGGACCACTCCGGGAATACCGGGCACAGTTCGTTTCTCTATACCCCTGGCACCGACCACACCGGGTACACCATGCATAGTTCCAATCTCCATATCCCTGGGACTGACCACAATGGGTACAACGTGCAGAGTTCCAGTCAACATATCCATGAGACCGACCACACCGGGAACAACGTGCATATTTCCTGTCTCCATACCCCTGGGACCGACCACACTGGGATCACCGTGCACATTTCCTGTCTCCACACCCCTGGGAGCGACCACACCGGGAACACAGTTCATAGATCCTGTCTCTATACCCATGGGATTGACCACACCGGTTATACCATGCACAGTTTCTTTCCATAACCCTGAGACCGACTACACCGGGAATACCGTGCACAGTTCCTGTCTCTATACCCCTGGCACCGACCAAACCGGGAACACCATGCACAGTTCCAATCACCATATCTCTGGGACAGACCACACCGGGAACACCGTGCACAGTTCCTGTATCCACACCCCTGGGAACGACCACTCCGGGAACACCGTGCACTGTTCCTGTCCATACCCTTGAGACCGAACACACCAGGAACACCGTGCACAGTTCCTGTCTCCATATGTCTGGGACCAAACACACCGTGAACACCGTGCACAGTTCCTGCCTCCACTCCCCTCGGTCCGAGCACACTGGAAACACTGTCCACAGTTCCTGTCTCCACTTCCCTGGGAACAACTTCACAGGCAACACCGTGCACAGTTCCTCTATCCATACGCCTGGGGCCGACCACACCGGGAATACCGTGCACGGTTCCTGTCTCTATACCCCTGGCACCGACCACACCGAGAACACCATGAACAGGTCCAATCTCCATATCCCTGGGACAGACCACACCGGGAACACCGTGCATATTTCCTGTCTCCATATCCCTGGGACCGATCACACTGGGAACACCGTGCACATTTCCTGTCTCCACATCGATGGGACCAACCGCAACGGGAACACCGTGCACACTTCTTGTCTCAATATCCCTGGGACCGACCACACCAGGAACACCATGCACAGTTCCTGTCCCCCCTACCCCTGGGACCAAACACACCGTGAACACCGTGCATAGTTCCAGTCTCCATACGCCTTGGACCGACCACACCGGGAACACCATGCACAGTCCCTGCTTCCATATCCCTGGGATTGACCACACCAGGAACGCCGTGCACAGTTCCTGTCTCCCTACCCCTGGAAACGAACGCACAGGGAACACCATGCACAGTTCCTGTATCCATACGCGTGGGACTGACCGCACCGGGAATACCGTGCACAGTTCCTGTCTCCATACCCCTGGCACCGACCACACCGGGAACACCGTGCACAGTTCCTGTCTCCATAACCCTGCTACCGACCACACCGGGGACACGATGCACAGTTACTATCTCCACAACCCTGTTACCGTGCACAATTACTGTGTCTATACCCCTGGGTCTGACCACACCGCTAACACCATGCACGGTTTCTGGCTCCACACCCCTGGGACCGACATCAACGGGAGAACCGTGCACAATTCCTGACTCCCTATGCCTAGGACCGACCACACCGGGAACATAGTACACAATCCTGTCTCCATACCCCTAGGACCGATGACATCGGGAACACCGAGCACTTTTGCTGTCTCCATATCCCAGGGACCAACCTCACCGCGAACACCGTGCACAGTTTCTGGCTCCACACCCCTGGGACCGACCACAATGGGAGAACCGTGCACAGTTCCTATCTCCATATCCCGGGGACGAACAAACAGGGAACACCATGCACAGCTCCAGTTTCCATATCCCTGGAAACAACACAACGGGAACACCGTGCACAGTTCCTGTCTCCATACCCCTAGGACCGACAACACCGCCAACACCGTACACCGTTCCTGTCCATGCCCCTGAGTCTGACCACACCGGGAACACCGTGCACAGTTCCTGTCTCAACACCTCTAGGACAGACCATACCGAAAACACCGTGCACAGTTCCTGTCTCCATAACCCTGGGACCGACCACACCAGGGACTCCATGGACAGTTCCTATCTCAACAACCCTGTTACCGACAACACCGGAAACACCGTGCACAGTTCCTCTCTCCACATCGATGGGACCGACCACACCGGGAACACCGTGCACAGTTTCTGGCTCCACACCCCTGGGACCGACCACAAAGATAGAACTGTGCACAGTTCCCGTCTCCATATCCCTGGGACCGACAACACCAGGAACACCGTGCACAGATCCTGTCTCCATAACCCTGTTACCGACCACACCGGGAACACCGTGCACAGTTCCTCTCTCCATATGCCTGGGACCAACCACACCAGGAACACCGTGCACAATTCCTGTCTCCATAAGCCGGGAATCAACCACACCGGCAACACCGTGCACAGTTCCTGTCTCCACACCCCTGGGACTGACCAGACCGGGAACACCGTGCACAGTTCTTGCCTCCATACCCCTGGGACCGACCACACCGCCAACACCGTACACTGTTCCTGTCTCCACACCCCTGGGACTGACCACACCGGGAACAACGTGCACACTTCCTGCCTCCATAACCCTGATACCGACCACACCGGGGACACCATGCATAGTTCCTATCTCCACAACCCTGTTACCGACCACACCGGGAACACCGTGCACAGTTCCTGTCTCCATAACCCTGGGACCGACCACACCGTGGACACCATGCTCAGTTACTATCTCCACAACCCTGGGACCGACCACACCAGGAACTCCATGCACAGTTCCTTTCTCCATATGCCTGGGACAGACCATGCTGGGAACAACCTGCACAGTTCCTGTCTCCATACCCCTGGGAACGACCACACCGGGAACACCGTGCACTGTTCCTGTCCATACCCCTGAGTCCGAACACACCATGAACACCGTGCACAGTTCCTGTCTCCATATGTCTGGGACAAAACACACCGTGAACACCGTGCACAGTACCTGCCTCCACTCCCCTGGGACCGAGCACACTGGAAACACTGTCCAAAGTTCCTGTCTCCACTTCACTGGGAACAACCACACAGGCAACACCATGCACAGTTCCTGTATCCATTCGCCTGGGGCCGACCACACCGGGAATACCGTGCACGGTTCCTGTCTCTATACCCCTGGCACCGAATACACCGAGAACACCATGAACAATTCCAATCTCCATATCCCTGGGACCGACCACACCGGGAGCACCGTGCACAGTTCCTGTCTCCATAACCCTGGGACCGACAACACCGGGGACACCATGCACAGTTACTATCTCCACAACCCTGTCACCGTGCACAATTACTGTGTCTATACCCCTGGGTCTGACCACACCGCAAACAACATGCACAGTTTCTGGCTCCACACCCCTGGGACCGACATCAACGGGAGAACTGTGCACAGTTCCTGACACCGTATGCCTGGGACCGACCACACAGGGAACATCGTACACAATCCTGTCTCCATACCCCTAGGACCGATGACATCGGGAACACCGAGCACAGTTCCTGCCTCCATATCCCTGGGATTGACAACACCAGGAACGCTGTGCACAGTTCCTGTCTCCCTACCCCTCGGAACGAACGCACAGGGAACACCCACCATGAACAGTTCCTGTATTCATATGCCTGGCACCGACCATACCGGGAACACCATGCACAATTCGAATCTCCATATCCCTGGGACAGACCACATCGGGAACAACGTGCAGAGTTCCTGTCTCCATGTCCATGAGACCGACCACACCGGGAACACCGTGCATATTTCCTGTCTCAATATCCCTGGGACCGACCACACCAGGAACACCATGCACATTTCCTGTCCCCCTACCCCTGGGACCGAACAGACCTTGAACACCGTGCATAGTTCCAGTCTCCATACGCCTTGGACCGACCACACCAGGAATTCCGTGCACAGTTTCTGTCTCCATGCCCCTGGGACCTACCACACCGGGAACACCATGCACAGTTCCTGCTTCCATATCCCTGGGATTGACCACACCAGAATCGCCGTGCACAGTTCCTGTCTCCCTACCCCTGGAAACGAACGCACAGGGAACACCGTGCACAGTTTCTGTATCCATACGCGTGGGACCGACCACACCGGGAATACCATGCACAGTTCCTGTCTCTATGCACCTGGCACCGACCTCACCGGGAACTCTATGCACAGTTCCAATCTCCATATCCCTGGCACCGACCAGACCGGGAACACCATGCACAGTTCCAATCACCATATCTCTGGGACAGACCACACCGGGAACACCGTGCACAATTCCTGTATCCACACCCCTGGGACAGACCACGCTGGGAACAACCTACACAGTTCCTGTCTCCATACCCCTGGGAACGACCACTCCGGGAACACCGTGCACTGTTCCTGTCCATTCCCCTGAGACCGAACAAACCAGGAACACCGTGCCCAGTTCCTGTCTCCATATGTCTGGGACCAAACACACCGTGAACACCGTGCACAGTTCCTGCCTCCACTCCCCTCGGACCTAGCACACTGGAAACACTGTCCACAGTTCCTGTCTCCACTTCCCTGGGAACAACTTCACAGGCAACACCGTGCACAGTTCCTGTATCCATACGCCTGGGGCCGACCACACCGGGAATACCGTGCACGGTTCCTGTCTCTATACCCCTGGCACCGACCACACCGAGAACACCATGAACAGGTCCAATCTCCATATCCCTGGGACAGACCACACCGGGAACACCGTGCATATTTCCTGTCTCCATATCCCTGGGACCGACCACACTGGAAACACCGTGCACAGTTACTATTTCCACAACCCTGTTACCGTGCACAATTGCTGTGTCTATACCCCTGGGTCTGACCACACCGCAAACACCATGCACAGTTTCTGGCTCCACACCCCTGGGACCGTCATCGACGGGAGAACCGTGCACAGTTCCTGACACCGTATGCCTGGGACCGACCACACCGGGAACATCGTACACAATCCTGTCTCCATACCCCTAGGACCGATGACATCGGGAACACCGAGCACAGTTCCTGCCTCCATATCCCTGGGATTGACCACACCAGGAACGCTGTGCACAGTTCCTGTCTCCCTACCTCTCGGAACGAACGCACAGGGAACACCCACCATGAACAGTTGCTGTATTCATATGCCTGGCACCGACCATACCGGGAACACCATGCACAGTTCGAATCTCCATATCCCTGGGACAGACCACATCGGGAACAACGTGCACAGTTCCTGTCTCCATGTCCATGAGACAGACCACACCGGGAACACCGTGCATATTTCCTGTCTCAATATCCCTGGGACCGACCACACCAGGAACACCATGCACATTTCCTGTCCCCCTACCCCTGGGACCGTACAGACCGTGAACACCGTGCATAGTTCCAGTCTCCATACGCCTTGGACCGACCACACCAGGAATTCCGTACACAGTTTCTGTCTCCATACCCCTGGGACCAACCACACCGGGAACACCATGCACAGTTCCTGCTTCCATATCCCTGGGATTGACCACACCAGAAACGCCGTGCACAGTTCCTGTCTCCCTACCCCTGGAAACGAACGCACAGGGAACACCGTGCACAGTTCCTGTATCCATACGCGTGGGACCGACCACACCGGGAATACCATGCACAGTTCCTGTCTCTATGCACCTGGCACCGACCTTACCGGGAACTCTATGCACAGTTCCAATCTCCATATCCCTGGCACCGACCAGACCGGGAACACCATGCACAGTTCCAATCACCATATCTCTGGGACAGACCACACCGGGAACACCGTGCACAGTTCCTGTATCCACACCCCTGGGACAGACCACGCTGGGAACAACCTACACAGTTCCTGTCTCCATACCCCTGGGAACGACCACTCCGGGAACACCGTGCACTGTTCCTGTCCATTCCCCTGAGACCGAACAAACCAGGAACACCGTGCCCAGTTCCTGTCTCCATATGTCTGGGACCAAACACACCGTGAACACCGTGCACAGTTCCTGCCTCCACTCCCCTCGGACCGAGCACACTGGAAACACTGTCCACAGTTCCTGTCTCCACTTCCCTGGGAACAACTTCACAGGCAACACCGTGCACAGTTCCTGTATCCATACGCCTGGGGCCGACCACACCGGGAATACCGTGCACGGTTCCTGTCTCTATACCCCTGGCACCGACCACACCGAGAACACCATGAACAGGTCCAATCTCCATATCCCTGGGACAGACCACACCGGGAACACCGTGCATATTTCCTGTCTCCATATCCCTGGGACCGACCACACTGGAAACACCGTGCACAGTTACTATCTCCACAACCTTGTTACCGTGCACAATTGCTGTGTCTATACCCCTGGGTCTGACCACACCGCAAACACCATGCACAGTTTCTGGCTCCACACCCCTGGGACCGTCATCGACGGGAGAACCGTGCACAGTTCCTGACACCGTATGCACGGGACCGACCACACCGGGAACATCGTACACAATCCTGTCTCCATACCCCTAGGACCGATGACATCGGGAACACCGAGCACAGTTCCTGCCTCCATATCCCTGGGATTGACCACACCAGGAACACCGTTCCCAGTTCCTGTCTCCATAACCCTGGGACCGACCACACCTGGAACACCGTGCACAGTTCCTGTCTCAATATGCCTGGGACCAACCACACCAGGAACACCATGCACAGTTCCTGTCTCCATATGCCTGGGACCAACCACACCAGGAACACCATGCACAGTTTCTGCCTCCATATCCCTGGGATTGACCACATCAGTAACGCCGTGCACAGTTCCTGTCTCCCTACCCCTGGGAACGAACACACAGGGAACACCGTGCTCAGTTGCTGTATCCATACGCCTGGGACCGACCACACCGGGAACACCGTGCACAGTTCCTTTCTCTATACCCCTGGCACTGACTACACCGGGAACACCATGCATAGTTCCAATCTCCATATCCATGGGACAGACCACACCGGGAACAACGTGCAGAGTTCCAGCCTCCATATCCATGAGACCGACCACACCGGGAACACCGTGCATATTTCCTGTCTCCATACCCCTGGGACCGACCACACTGACAACACCGTGCATGTTTCCTGTCTCTATACCCCTGGGACCGACCACACCAGGAACACAGTTCATAGATCCTGTCTCTATACCCATGGGACTGACCACACCGGGAATACCATGCACAGTTTCTTTCCATAACCCTGAGACCGACCACACTGGGAACACCGTACGCAGTTCCTGTCTCCATAACACTGGGACCGACCACACCAGGAACTCAGTGCACAGTTCCTGTCTCCATATGCCTGGGACCAACCACACCAGGAACACCATGCACAGTTCCTGCGTCCTTATCCCTGGGATTGACCACACCAGGAACGCTGTGCACAGTTCCTGTCTCCCTATCCCTCGGAACGAACGCACAGGGAACACCCACCATGAGCAGTTCCTGTATTCATATGCCTGGCACCGACCATACCGGGAACACCATGCACAGTTTGAATCTCCATATCCCTGGGACAGACCACATCGGGAACAACGTGCAGAGTTCCTGTCTCCATGTCCATGAGACCGACCACACCGGGAACACCGTGCATATTTCCTGTCTCAATATCCCTGGGACCGACCACACCAGGAACACCATGCACATTTCCTGTCCCCCTACCCCTGGGACCGAACACACCGTGAACACCGTGCATAGTTCCAGTCTCCATACGCCTTGGACCGACCACACCAGGAATACCGTGCACAGTTCCTGTCTCCATACCCCTGGGACCAACCACACCGGGAACACCATGCACAGTTCCTGCTTCCATATCCCTGGGATTGACAACACCAGAAATGCCGTGCACAGTTCCTGTCTCCCTACCCCTGGAAACGAACGCACAGGGAACACCGTGCACAGTTCCTGTATACATACGCGTGGGACCGACCACACCGGGAATACCATGCACAGTTCCTGTCTCTATACACCTGGCACTGACCTCACCGGGAACTCTATGCACAGTTCCAATCTCCATATCTATGGGACAGACCACACCGGGATCAACGTGCACAGTTCCTGTCTCCATACCCCTGAGACCGACCACATCGGGAACACCGTGCATATTTCCTGTCTCCATACCCCTGGATCCGACCACACTGGGAACACCGTTCACAGTTCCTGTCTCCATAACCCTGGGACCGACCACACCGGGAACACCGTGCACAGTTCCTGTCTCAATATGCCAGGGACCAACCACACCAGGAACACCATGCACAGTTCCTGTCGCCATATGCCTGGGACCAACCACACCGGGAACACCGTGCAAAGTTCCTGTATCCATACGCCTGGGACGGCCCACTCCGGGAATACCGGGCACAGTTCGTTTCTCTATACCCCTGGCACCGACCACACCGGGTACACCATGCATAGTTCCAATCTCCATATCCCTGGGACTGACCACAATGGGTACAACGTGCAGAGTTCCAGTCAACATATCCATGAGACCGACCACACCGGGAACAACGTGCATATTTCCTGTCTCCATACCCCTGGGACCGACCACACTGGGATCACCGTGCACATTTCCTGTCTCCACACCCCTGGGAGCGACCACACCGGGAACACAGTTCATAGATCCTGTCTCTATACCCATGGGATTGACCACACCGGTTATACCATGCACAGTTTCTTTCCATAACCCTGAGACCGACCACACCGGGAATACCGTGCACAGTTCCTGTCTCTATACCCCTGGCACCGACCAAACCGGGAACACCATGCACAGTTCCAATCACCATATCTCTGGGACAGACCACACCGGGAACACCGTGCACAGTTCCTGTATCCACACCCCTGGGAACGACCACTCCGGGAACAGCGTGCACTGTTCCTGTCCATACCCTTGAGACCGAACACACCAGGAACACCGTGCACAGTTCCTGTCTCCATATGTCTGGGACCAAACACACCGTGAACACCGTGCACAGTTCCTGCCTCCACTCCCCTCGGACCGAGCACACTGGAAACACTGTCCACAGTTCCTGTCTCCACTTCCCTGGGAACAACTTCACAGGCAACACCGTGCACAGTTCCTCTATCCATACGCCTGGGGCCGACCACACCGGGAATACCGTGCACGGTTCCTGTCTCTATACCCCTGGCACCGACCACACCGAGAACACCATGAACAGGTCCAATCTCCATATCCCTGGGACAGACCACACCGGGAACACCGTGCATATTTCCTGTCTCCATATCCCTGGGACCGATCACACTGGGAACACCGTGCACATTTCCTGTCTCCAGATCGATGGGACCAACCGCAACGGGAACACCGTGCACACTTCTTGTCTCAATATCCCTGGGACCGACCACACCAGGAACACCATGCACAGTTCCTGTCCCCCCTACCCCTGGGACCAAACACACCGTGAACACCGTGCATAGTTCCAGTCTCCATACGCCTTGGACCGACCACACCGGGAACACCATGCACAGTTCCTGCTTCCATATCCCTGGGATTGACCACACCAGGAACGCCGTGCACAGTTCCTGTCTCCCTACCCCTGGAAACGAACGCACAGGGAACACCATGCACAGTTCCTGTATCCATACGCGTGGGACTGACCGCACCGGGAATACCGTGCACAGTTCCTGTCTCCATACCCCTGGCACCGACCACACCGGGAACACCGTGCACAGTTCCTGTCTCCATAACCCTGCTACCGACCACACCGGGGACACGATGCACAGTTACTATCTCCACAACCCTGTTACCGTGCACAATGACTGTGTCTATACCCCTGGGTCTGACCACACCGCTAACACCATGCACGGTTTCTGGCTCCACACCCCTGGGACCGACATCAACGGGAGAACCGTGCACAATTCCTGACTCCCTATGCCTAGGACCGACCACACCGGGAACATAGTACACAATCCTGTCTCCATACCCCTAGGACCGATGACATCGGGAACACCGAGCACTTTTGCTGTCTCCATATCCCAGGGACCAACCTCACCGCGAACACCGTGCACAGTTTCTGGCTCCACACCCCTGGGACCGACCACAATGGGAGAACCGTGCACAGTTCCTATCTCCATATCCCGGGGACGAACAAACAGGGAACACCATGCACAGCTCCAGTTTCCATATCCCTGGAAACAACACAACGGGAACACCGTGCACAGTTCCTGTCTCCATACCCCTAGGACCGACAACACCGCCAACACCGTACACCGTTCCTGTCCATGCCCCTGAGTCTGACCACACCGGGAACACCGTGCACAGTTCCTGTCTCAACACCTCTAGGACAGACCATACCGAAAACACCGTGCACAGTTCCTGTCTCCATAACCCAGGGACCGACCACACCAGGGACTCCATGGACAGTTCCTATCTCAACAACCCTGTTACCGACAACACCGGAAACACCGTGCACAGTTCCTCTCTCCACATCGATGGGACCGACCACACCGGGAACACCGTGCACAGTTTCTGGCTCCACACCCCTGGGACCGACCACAAAGATAGAACTGTGCACAGTTCCCGTCTCCATATCCCTGGGACCGACAACACCAGGAACACCGTGCACAGATCCTGTCTCCATAACCCTGTTACCGACCACACCGGGAACACCGTGCACAGTTCCTCTCTCCATATGCCTGGGACCAACCACACCAGGAACACCGTGCACAATTCCTGTCTCCATAAGCCGGGAATCAACCACACCGGCAACACCGTGCACAGTTCCTGTCTCCACACCCCTGGGACTGACCAGACCGGGAACACCGTGCACAGTTCTTGCCTCCATACCCCTGGGACCGACCACACCGCCAACACCGTACACTGTTCCTGTCTCCACACCCCTGGGACTGACCACACCGGGAACAACGTGCACACTTCCTGCCTCCATAACCCTGATACCGACCACACCGGGGACACCATGCATAGTTCCTATCTCCACAACCCTGTTACCGACCACACCGGGAACACCGTGCACAGTTCCTGTCTCCATAACCCTGGGACCGACCACACCGTGGACACCATGCTCAGTTACTATCTCCACAACCCTGGGACCGACCACACCAGGAACTCCATGCACAGTTCCTTTCTCCATATGCCTGGGACAGACCATGCTGGGAACAACCTGCACAGTTCCTGTCTCCATACCCCTGGGAACGACCACACCGGGAACACCGTGCACTGTTCCTGTCCATACCCCTGAGTCCGAACACACCATGAACACCGTGCACAGTTCCTGTCTCCATATGTCTGGGACAAAACACACCGTGAACACCGTGCACAGTACCTGCCTCCACTCCCCTGGGACCGAGCACACTGGAAACACTGTCCAAAGTTCCTGTCTCCACTTCACTGGGAACAACCACACAGGCAACACCATGCACAGTTCCTGTATCCATTCGCCTGGGGCCGACCACACCGGGAATACCGTGCACGGTTCCTGTCTCTATACCCCTGGCACCGAATACACCGAGAACACCATGAACAATTCCAATCTCCATATCCCTGGGACCGACCACACCGGGAGCACCGTGCACAGTTCCTGTCTCCATAACCCTGGGACCGACAACACCGGGGACACCATGCACAGTTACTATCTCCACAACCCTGTCACCGTGCACAATTACTGTGTCTATACCCCTGGGTCTGACCACACCGCAAACACCATGCACAGTTTCTGGCTCCACACCCCTGGGACCGACATCAACGGGAGAACTGTGCACAGTTCCTGACACCGTATGCCTGGGACCGACCACACAGGGAACATCGTACACAATCCTGTCTCCATACCCCTAGGACCGATGACATCGGGAACACCGAGCACAGTTCCTGCCTCCATATCCCTGGGATTGACAACACCAGGAACGCTGTGCACAGTTCCTGTCTCCCTACCCCTCGGAACGAACGCACAGGGAACACCCACCATGAACAGTTCCTGTATTCATATGCCTGGCACCGACCATACCGGGAACACCATGCACAATTCGAATCTCCATATCCCTGGGACAGACCACATCGGGAACAACGTGCAGAGTTCCTGTCTCCATGTCCATGAGACCGACCACACCGGGAACACCGTGCATATTTCCTGTCTCAATATCCCTGGGACCGACCACACCAGGAACACCATGCACATTTCCTGTCCCCCTACCCCTGGGACCGAACAGACCTTGAACACCGTGCATAGTTCCAGTCTCCATACGCCTTGGACCGACCACACCAGGAATTCCGTGCACAGTTTCTGTCTCCATGCCCCTGGGACCTACCACACCGGGAACACCATGCACAGTTCCTGCTTCCATATCCCTGGGATTGACCACACCAGAATCGCCGTGCACAGTTCCTGTCTCCCTACCCCTGGAAACGAACGCACAGGGAACACCGTGCACAGTTTCTGTATCCATACGCGTGGGACCGACCACACCGGGAATACCATGCACAGTTCCTGTCTCTATGCACCTGGCACCGACCTCACCGGGAACTCTATGCACAGTTCCAATCTCCATATCCCTGGCACCGACCAGACCGGGAACACCATGCACAGTTCCAATCACCATATCTCTGGGACAGACCACACCGGGAACACCGTGCACAATTCCTGTATCCACACCCCTGGGACAGACCACGCTGGGAACAACCTACACAGTTCCTGTCTCCATACCCCTGGGAACGACCACTCCGGGAACACCGTGCACTGTTCCTGTCCATTCCCCTGAGACCGAACAAACCAGGAACACCGTGCCCAGTTCCTGTCTCCATATGTCTGGGACCAAACACACCGTGAACACCGTGCACAGTTCCTGCCTCCACTCCCCTCGGACCTAGCACACTGGAAACACTGTCCACAGTTCCTGTCTCCACTTCCCTGGGAACAACTTCACAGGCAACACCGTGCACAGTTCCTGTATCCATACGCCTGGGGCCGACCACACCGGGAATACCGTGCACGGTTCCTGTCTCTATACCCCTGGCACCGACCACACCGAGAACACCATGAACAGGTCCAATCTCCATATCCCTGGGACAGACCACACCGGGAACACCGTGCATATTTCCTGTCTCCATATCCCTGGGACCGACCACACTGGAAACACCGTGCACAGTTACTATCTCCACAACCCTGTTACCGTGCACAATTGCTGTGTCTATACCCCTGGGTCTGACCACACCGCAAACACCATGCACAGTTTCTGGCTCCACACCCCTGGGACCGTCATCGACGGGAGAACCGTGCACAGTTCCTGACACCGTATGCCTGGGACCGACCACACCGGGAACATCGTACACAATCCTGTCTCCATACCCCTAGGACCGATGACATCGGGAACACCGAGCACAGTTCCTGCCTCCATATCCCTGGGATTGACCACACCAGGAACGCTGTGCACAGTTCCTGTCTCCCTACCCCTCGGAACGAACGCACAGGGAACACCCACCATGAACAGTTGCTGTATTCATATGCCTGGCACCGACCATACCGGGAACACCATGCACAGTTCGAATCTCCATATCCCTGGGACAGACCACATCGGGAACAACGTGCACAGTTCCTGTCTCCATGTCCATGAGACAGACCACACCGGGAACACCGTGCATATTTCCTGTCTCAATATCCCTGGGACCGACCACACCAGGAACACCATGCACATTTCCTGTCCCCCTACCCCTGGGACCGTACAGACCGTGAACACCGTGCATAGTTCCAGTCTCCATACGCCTTGGACCGACCACACCAGGAATTCCGTGCACAGTTTCTGTCTCCATACCCCTGGGACCAACCACACCGGGAACACCATGCACAGTTCCTGCTTCCATATCCCTGGGATTGACCACACCAGAAACGCCGTGCACAGTTCCTGTCTCCCTACCCCTGGAAACGAACGCACAGGGAACACCGTGCACAGTTCCTGTATCCATACGCGTGGGACCGACCACACCGGGAATACCATGCACAGTTCCTGTCTCTATGCACCTGGCACCGACCTTACCGGGAACTCTATGCACAGTTCCAATCTCCATATCCCTGGCACCGACCAGACCGGGAACACCATGCACAGTTCCAATCACCATATCTCTGGGACAGACCACACCGGGAACACCGTGCACAGTTCCTGTATCCACACCCCTGGGACAGACCACGCTGGGAACAACCTACACAGTTCCTGTCTCCATACCCCTGGGAACGACCACTCCGGGAACACCGTGCACTGTTCCTGTCCATTCCCCTGAGACCGAACAAACCAGGAACACCGTGCCCAGTTCCTGTCTCCATATGTCTGGGACCAAACACACCGTGAACACCGTGCACAGTTCCTGCCTCCACTCCCCTCGGACCGAGCACACTGGAAACACTGTCCACAGTTCCTGTCTCCACTTCCCTGGGAACAACTTCACAGGCAACACCGTGCACAGTTCCTGTATCCATACGCCTGGGGCCGACCACACCGGGAATACCGTGCACGGTTCCTGTCTCTATACCCCTGGCACCGACCACACCGAGAACACCATGAACAGGTCCAATCTCCATATCCCTGGGACAGACCACACCGGGAACACCGTGCATATTTCCTGTCTCCATATCCCTGGGACCGACCACACTGGAAACACCGTGCACAGTTACTATCTCCACAACCTTGTTACCGTGCACAATTGCTGTGTCTATACCCCTGGGTCTGACCACACCGCAAACACCATGCACAGTTTCTGGCTCCACACCCCTGGGACCGTCATCGACGGGAGAACCGTGCACAGTTCCTGACACCGTATGCCTGGGACCGACCACACCGGGAACATCGTACACAATCCTGTCTCCATACCCCTAGGACCGATGACATCGGGAACACCGAGCACAGTTCCTGCCTCCATATCCCTGGGATTGACCACACCAGGAACGCTGTGCACAGTTCCTGTCTCCCTACCCCTCGGAACGAACGCACAGGGAACACCCACCATGAACAGTTCCTGTATTCATATGCCTTGCACCGACCATACCGGGAACACCATGCACAGTTCGAATCTCCATATCCCTGGGACAGACCACATCGGGAACAACGTGCAGAGTTCCTGTCTCCATGTCCATGAGACAGACCACACCGGGAACACCGTGCATATTTCCTGTCTCAATATCCCTGGGACCGACCACACCAGGAACACCATGCACATTTCCTGTCCCCCTACCCCTGGGACCATACAGACCGTGAACACCGTGCATAGTTCCAGTCTCCATACGCCTTGGACCGACCACACCAGGAATTCCGTGCACAGTTTCTGTCTCCATACCCCTGGGACCAACCACACCGGGAACACCATGCACAGTTCCTGCTTCCATATCCCTGGGATTGACCACACCAGAAACGCCGTGCACAGTTCCTGTCTCCCTACCCCTGGAAACGAACGCACAGGGAACACCGTGCACAGTTCCTGTATCCATACGCCTGGGACGGACCACTCCGGGAATACCGTGCACAGTTCGTTTCTCTATACCCCTGGCACTGACCACACCGGGAACACCATGCATAGTTCCAATCTCCATATCCCTGGGACAGACCACATCGGGAACAACGTGCAGAGTTCCAGTCAACATATCCATGAGACCGACCACACCGGGAACAACGTGCATATTTCTTGTCTCCATACCCCTGGGACCGACCACACTGGGATCACCGTGCACATTTCCTGTCTCCACACCCCTGGGAGCGACCACACTGGGAACACAGTTCATAGATCCTGTCTCTATACCCATGGGACAGACCACACCGGTTATACCACGCACAGTTTCATTCCATAACCCTGAGACCGACCACACCGGGAATACCGTGCACAGTTCCTGTCTCTATACCCCTGGCACAGACCAGACCGGGAACACCATGCACAGTTCCAATCACCACATCTCTGGGACAGACCACACCGGGAACACCGTGCACAGTTCCTGTATCCACACCCCTGGGACAGACCACGCTGGGAACAACCTGCACAGTTCCTGTCTCCATACCCCTGGGAACGACCACTCCGGGAACACCGTGCACTGTTCCTGTCCATACCCCTGAGACCGAACACACCAGGAACACCGTGCACAGTTCCTGTCTCCATATGTCTAGGACCAAACACACCGTGAACACCGTGCACAGTTCCTGCCTCCACTCCCCTCGGACCGAGCACACTGGAAACACTGTCCACAGTTCCTGTCTCCACTTCCCTGGGAACAACTTCACAGGCAACACCGTGCACAGTTCCTGTATCCATATGCCTGGGGCCGACCACACCGGGAATACCGTGCACGGTTCCTGTCTCTATACCCCTGGCACCGACCACACCGAGAACACCATGAACAGTTCCAATCTCCATATCCCTGTGACAGACCACACCGGGAACACCGTGCATATTTCCTGTCTCCATATCCCTGGGACCGATCACACTGGGAACACCGTGCACATTTCCTGTCTCCACATCGATGGGACCAACCGCAACGGGAACACCGTGCACACTTCCTGTATCAATATCCCTGGGACCGACCACACCAGGAACACCATGCACAGTTCCTGTCCCCCTACCCCTGGGACCGAACACACCGTGAACACCGTGCATAGTTCCAGTCTGCATACGCCTTGGACCGACCACACCGGGAACACCATGCACAGTTCCTGCTTCCATATCCCTGGGATTAACCACACCAGGAATGCCGTGCACAGTTCCTGTCTCCCTACCCCTGGAAACCAACGCACAGGGAACACCATGCACAGTTCCTGTCTCCATACCCCTGGCACCGACCACACCGGGAACACCGTGCACAGTTCCTGTCTCCATAACCCTGCTACCGACCACACCGGGGACACGATGCACAGTTACTATCTCCACAACCCTGTTACCGTGCACAATTACTGTGTCTATACCCCTGGGTCTGACCACACCGCAAACACCATGCACAGTTTCTGGCTCCACACCCCTGGGACCGATATCAACGGGAGAACCGTGCACAGTTCCTGACACCGTATGCCTGGGACCAACCACACCGGGAACATCGTACACAATCCTGTCTCCATACCCCTAGGACCGATGACATCGGGAACACCGAGCACAGTTCCTGCCTCCATATCCCAGGGACCAACCTCACCGCGAACACCGTGCACAGTTTCTGGCTCCACACCCCTGGGACCGACCACAATGGGAGAACCGTGCACAGTTCCTATCTCCATATCCCTGGGACCGAACAAACAGGGAACACCATGCACAGCTCCAGTTTCCATATCCCTGGAAACAACAACAACGGGAACACCGTGCACAGTTCCTGTCTCCATACCCCTAGGACCGCCAACACCGTACACCGTTCCTGTCCATGCCCCTGAGTCCGACCACACCGGGAACACCGTGCACAGTTCCTGGCTCCACACCTCTAGGACAGACCATACCGAAAACACCATGCACAGTTCCTGTCTCCATAACCCTGGGACCGACCACACCGGGGACTCCATGGACTGTTCCTATCTCCACAACCCTGTTACCGAGAACACCGGGAACACCGTGCACAGTTCCAGTCTCCACATCGATGGGACCGACCACACCGGGAACACCGTGCACAGTTTCTGGCTCCACACCCCTGGGACCGACCACAAAGATAGAACTGTGCACAGTTCCCGTCTCCATATCCCTGGGACCGACAACACCAGGAACACCGTGCACAGATCATGTCTCCATAACCCTGTTACCGACCACACCGGGAACACCATGCACAATTCATCTGTCCATATGCCTGGGACCAACCACACCAGGAACACCGTGCTCAATTCCTGTCTCCATATGCCGGGAATCAACCACACCGGCAACACCGTGCACAGTTCCTGTCTCCACATCCCTGGGACTGACCAGACCGGGAACACCGTGCACAGTTCTTGCCTCCATACCCCTGGGACCGATCACACCGCCAACACCGTACACTGTTCCTGTCTCCACACCCCTGGGACTGACCACACCGGGAACAACGTGCACACTTCCTGCCTCCATAACCCTGATACCGACCACACCGGGGACACCATGCATAGTTCCTATCTCCACAACCCTGTTACCGACCACACCGGGAACACCGTGCACAGTTCCTTTCTCCATATGCCTGGGACAGACCATGCTGGGAACAACCTGCACAGTTCCTGTCTCCATACCCCTGGGAACGACCACACCGGGAACATCGGGCACTGTTCCTGTCCATACCCTTGAGACCGAACACACCATGAACACCGTGCACAGTTCCTGTCTCCACATGTCTGGGACCAAACACACCGTGAACTCCGTGCACAGTACCTGCCTCCACTCCCCTGGGACCGAGCACACTGGAAACACTGTCCACAGTTCCGGTCTCCACTTCTCTGGGAACAACCACACAGGCAACACCGTGCACAGTTCCTGTATCCATACGCCTGGGGCCGACCACACCGGGAATACCGTGCACGGTTCCTGTCTCTATACCCCTGGCACCGAATACACCTAGAACACCATGAACAATTCCTGCTTCCATATCCCTGGGATTGACCACACCAGGAATGCCGTGCACAGTTCCTGTCTCCCTACCCCTGGAAACCAACGCACAGGGAACACCATGCACAGTTCCTGTCTCCATATCCCTGGGACCGACCACACCGGGAGCACCGTGCACAGTTCCTGTCTCCATAACCCTGGGACCGTCAACACCGGGGACAGCATGCACAGTTACTATCTCCACAACCCTGTTACCGTGCACAATTACTGTGTCTACACCCCTGGGTCTGACCACCCCGCAAACACCATGCACAGTTTCTGGCACCACACCCCTGGGACCGACATCGACGGGAGAACCGTGCACAGTTCCTGACACCGTATGCCTGGGACCAACCACACCGGGAACATCGTACACAATCCTGTCTCCATACCCCTAGGACCGATGACATCGGGAACACCGAGCACTGTTGCTATCTCCATATCCCAGGGACCAACCTCACCGCGAACACCGTGCACAGTTTCTGGCTCCACACCCCTGGGACCGACCACAATGGGAGAACCGTGCACAGTTCCTATCTCCATATCCCTGGCACCGACCACACCGGGAGAACCGTGCACAGTTCCTGTCTCCATATCCCTGGGACCGACCAAACAGGGAACACCATGCACAGCTCCAGTTTCCATATCTCTGGAAACAACAACAACGGGAACACCGTGCACAGTTCCTGTCTCCATACCCCTAGGACCGACCACACCGCCAACACCGTCCACCGTTCCTGTCCATGCCCCTGAGTCCGACCACACCGGGAACACCGTGCACAGTTCCTGTCTCCACACCTCTAGGACAGACCATACCGAAAAACCATGCACAGTTCCTGTCTCTATAACCCTGGGACTGACCACACCGGGGACTCCATGCACAGTTCCTATCTCCACAACCCTGTTACCGACAACACCGGGAACACCGTGTACAGTTCTTGTCTCCACATCGATGGGACCGACCACACCGGGAACACCGTGCACAGTTTCTGGCTCCACACCCCTGGGACAACCACAAAGATAGAACTGTGCACAGTTCCCGTCTCCATATCCCTGGGACCGAACACACCAGGAACACCGTGCACAGATCCTGTCTCCATAACCCTGGGACCAACCACACCGGGGACACCATGCACAGTTCCTATCTCCACAACACTGTTACCGACCACACCGGGAACACCGTGCACAGTTCCTCTCTCCATATGCCTGGGACCAACCACACCAGGAAACACCGTGCACAATTCCTGTCTCCAAATGCCGGGAATCAACCACACCGGCAACACCGTGCACAGTTCCTGTCTCCACACCCCTGGGACTGACCAGACCGGGAACACTGTGCACAGTTCTTGCCTCCATACCCTGGGACCGACCACACCGCCAACACCGTACACAGTTCCTGTCTCCACACCCCTGGGACTGACCACACCGGGAACAACGTGCACACTTCCTGTCTCCATAACCCTGGGACCGACCACACCGGGGACACCATGCATAATTCCTGTCTCCATAACCCTGGGACCGACCACACCGGGAACACCGTGCACATTTCCTGTCTCAATATGCCTGGGACCAACCACACCAGGAACACCATGCACAGTTCCTGTCTCCATATGCCTGGGACCAACCACACCGGGAACACCGTGCACAGTTCCTGTATCCATACGCCTGGGACGGACCACTCCGGGAATACCGTGCACAGTTCCTTTCTCTATACCCCTGGCACCGACCACACCGGGAACACCATGCATAGTTCCAATCTCCTTATCCCTGGGACCGACCACACCGGGGACACCATGCATAATTCCTGTCTCCATAACCCTGGGACCGACCACACCGGGAACACCGTGCACATTTCCTGTCTCAATATGCCTGGGACCAACCACACCAGGAACACCATGCACATTTCCTGTCCCCCTACCCCTGGGACCGAACAGACCGTAAACACCGTGCATGGTTCCAGTCTCCATACGCCTTGGACTGACCACAGCAGGAATACCGTGCACAGTTCCTGTCTCCATACCCCTGGGACCAACCACACCGGGAACACCATGCACAGAGTTCCTGCTTCCATATCCCTGGGATTGACCACACCAGAAGCGCCGTGCACAGTTCCTGTCTCCCTACCCCTGGAAACAATTGCACAGGGAACACCGTGCACAGTTCCTGTATCCATTCGCGTGGGACCGACCACACCGGGAATACCATGCACAGTTCCTGTCTCTATACACCTGGCACCGACTTCACCTGGAACTCCATGCACAGTTCCAATCTCCATATCTATGGGACAGACCACACCGGGATCAATGTGCACAGTTCCTGTCTACATACCCCTGGATCCGACCACACTGGGAACACCGTTCACAGTTCCTGTCTCCATAAACCTGGGACCGACCACACCGGGAACACCGTGCACAGTTCCTGTCTCAATATGCCTGGGACCAACCACACCAGGAACACCATGCACAGTTCCTGTCTCCATATGCCTGGGACCAACCACACCGGGAACACCGTGCACAGTTCCTGTATCCATACGCCTGGGACGGACCACTCCGGGAATACTGTGCACAGTTCCTTTCTCTATACCCCAGGCACCGACCACACCTGGAACACCATGCATAGTCCAATCTCCATATCCCTGGGACAGACCACATCGGGAACAACGTGCAGAGTTCCAGTCTCCATATCCATGAGACCGACCACACCGGGAACACCGTGCATATTTCCTGTCTCCATACCCCTGGGACCGACCACACTGGGATCACCGTGCACATTTCCTGTCTCCACACCCCTGGGAGCGACCACACCGGGAACACAGTTCATAGATCCTGTCTCTATACCCATGGGATTGACCTCACTGGTTATACCATGCACAGTTTCTTTCCATAACCCTGAGACCGACCACACCGGGAATACCGTGCACAGTTCCTGTCTCTATACCTCTGGCACCGAACAGACGGGAACACCATGCACAATTCCAATCACCATATCTCTGGGACAGACCACACCGGGAACACCGTGCACAGTTCCTGTATCCACACCCCTGGGACAGACCACGCTGGGAACAACCTGCACAGTTCCTGTCTCCATACCCCTGGGAACGACCACTCCGGGAACACCGTGCACTATTCCTGTCCATACCCCTGAGACCGAACACACCAGGAACACCGTGCACAGTTCCTGTCTCCATATGTCTGGGACCAAACACACCGTGAACACCGTGGACAGTTCCTGCCTCCACTCCCCTCGGACAGAGCACACTGGAAACACTGTCCACAGTTCCTGTCTCCACTTCCCTGGGAACAACCACACAGGCAACACCGTGTACAGTTCCTGTATCCATACGCCTGGGGCCGACCACACCAGGAATACCGTGCACGGTTCCTGTCTCTATACCCCTGGCACCGACCACACCGACAACACCATGAACAGTTCCAATCTCCATATCCCTGGGACAGACCACACCAGGAACACCGTGCATATTTCCTGTCTCCATATCCCTGGGACCGACCACACTGCGAACACCGTGCACATTTCCTGTCTCCACATCGATGGGACCAACCACACCAGGAACACCATGCACAGTTCCTGTCCCCCTACCCCTGGGACCGAACACACCGTGAACACCGTGCATAGTTCCAGTCTCCATACGCCTTGGACCGACCACACCGGGAACACCATGCACAGTTCCTTCTTCCATATCCCTGGGATTGACCACACCAGGAACGCCGTGCACAGTTCCTGTCTCACTACCTCTGGAAACGAACGCACAGGGAACACCATGCACATTTCCTGTCTCCATACGCGTGGGACCGACCACACCGGGAATACCGTGCACAGTTCCTGTCTCCATACCCCTGGCATCGACCACACCGGGAACACCGTGCACAGTTCCTGTCTCCATAACCCTGGTACCGACCACACCGGGGACACGATGCACAGTTACTATCTCCACAACGCTGTTACCGTGCATAATTACTGTGTCTATACCCCTGGGTCTGACCACACCGCAAACACCATGCACAGTTTCTGGCTCCACACCCCTGGGACCGACATCAACGGGAGAACCGTGCACAATTCCTGACTCCGTATGCCTGGGACCGACCACACCGGGAACATAGTACACAATCCTATCTTCATACCCCTAGGACCGATGACATCGGGAACACCGAGCACCTTTGCTGTCTCCATATCCCAGGGAACAACCTCACCGCGAACACCGTACACAGTTTCTGGCTCCACACCCCTGGGACCGACCACAACGATAGAACTGTGCACAGTTCCTGTCTCCATATCCCTGGGACCGACCACACAGGGAACACCATGCACAGTTCCAGTCTCCATAAACCTGGGACCAACCACACCGGGGACACCATGCACAGTTCCTATCTCCACAACACTGTTACTGACCACACCGGGAACACCGTGCACAGTTCCTCTCTCCATATGCCTAGGACCAACCACACCAGGACTACTGTGCACAATTCCTGTCTTCAAATGCCGGGAATCAACCACACCGGCAACACCGTGCACAGTTCCTGTCTCCACACCCCTGGGACTGACCAGACCGGGAACACTGTGCACAGTTCTTGCCTCCATACCCTGGGTCCGACCACACCGCCAACACCGTACACAGTTCCTGTCTCCACACCCCTGGGACTGACCACACCGGGAACAACGTGCACACTTCCTGTCTCCATAACCCTGGGACCGACCACACCGGGGACACCATGCATAATTCCTGTCTCCATAACCCTGGGACCGACCACACCGGGAACACCGTGCACAGATCCTGTCTCAATATGCCTGACACCAACCACACCAGGAACACCATGCACAGTTCCTGTCTCCATATGCCTGGGACCAACCACACCGGGAACACCGTGCACAGTTCCTGTATCCATACGCCTGGGACGGACCACTCCGGGAATACCGTGTACAGTTCCTTTCTCTATACCCCTGGCACCGACCACACCGGGAACACCATGCATAGTTCCAATCTCCATATCCCTGGGACAGACCACATCGGGAACAACGTGCAGAGTTCCAGTCTCCATATCCATGAGACCGACCACACCGGGAATACCGTGCATATTTCCTGTCTCCATAGCCCTGGGACCGACTACACTGGGATCACCGTGCACATTTCCTGTCTCCACACCCCTGGGAGCGACCACACCGGGAACACAGTTCATAGATCCTGTCTCTATACCCATTGGATTGACCACACCGGTTATACCATGCACAGTTTCTTTCCATAACCATGAGACCGACCACATCGGGAATACCGTGCACAGTTCCTGTCTCTATACCTCTGGCACCGACCAGACGGGAACACCGTGCACAGTTCCTGTCTCCATAACCCTGGGACCGACCACACCAGGAACTCCGTGCACAGTTCCTTTCTCCATATGCCTGGGACAGACCATGCTGGGAACAACCTGCACAGTTCCTGTCTCCATACCCCTGGGAACGACCACACCGGGAACATCGTGCACTGTTCCTGTCCATACCCCTGAGACCGAACACACCATGAACACCGTGCACAGTTCCTGTCTCCACATGTCTGGGACCAAACACACCGTGAACACCGTGCACAGTACCTGCCTCCACTCCCCTGGGACCGAGCACACTGGAAACACTGTCCACAGTTCCTGTCTCCACTTCTCTGGGAACAACCACACAGGCAACACCGTGCACAGTTCCTGTATCCATACGCCTGGGGCCGACCACACCGGGAATACCGTGCACGGTTCCTGTCTCTATACCCCTGGCACCGAATACACCGAGAACACCATGAACAATTCCAATCTCCATATCCCTGGGACCGACCACACCGGGAGCACCGTGCACAGTTCCTGTCTCCATAACCCTGGGACCGTCAACACCGGGGACACCATGCACAGTTACTATCTCCACAACCCTGTTACCGTGCACAATTACTGTGTCTACACCCCTGGGTCTGACCACACCGCAAACACCATGCACAGTTTCTGGCACCACACCCCTGGGACCGACATCGACGGGAGAACCGTGCACAGTTCCTGACACCGTATGCCTGGGACCGACCACACCGGGAACATCGTACACAATCCTGTCTCCATACCCCTAGGACCGATGACATCGGGAACACCGAGCACTGTTGCTGTCTCCATATCCCAGGGACCAACCTCACCGCGAACACCGTGCACAGTTTCTGGCTCCACACCCCTGGGACCGACCACAATGGGAGAACCGTGCACAGTTCCTATCTCCATATCCCTGGGACCGACCACACCGGGAGAACCGTGCACAGTTCCTGTCTCCATATCCCTGGGACCGACCAAACAGGGAACACCATGCACAGCTCCAGTTTCCATTTCTCTGGAAACAACAACAACGGGAACACCGTGCACAGTTCCTGTCTCCATACCCCTAGGACCGACCACACCGCCAACACCGTCCACCGTTCCTGTCCATGCCCCTGAGTCCGACCACACCGGGAATACCGTGCACAGTTCCTTTCTCTATACCCCTGGCACTGACCACACCGGGAACACCATGCATAGTTCCAATCTCCATATCCCTGGGACAGACCACATCGGGAACAACGTGCAGAGTTCCAGTCTCCATATCCATGAAACCGACCACACCGGGAATACCGTGCATATTTCCTGTCTCCATACCCCTGGGACCGACCACACTGGGATCACCGTGCACATTTCCTGTCTCCACACCCCTGGGACCAACCACAAAGATAGAACTGTGCACAGTTCCCGTCTCCATATCCCTGGGACCGACCACACCAGGAACACCGTGCACAGATCCTGTCTCCATAACCCTGGGACCAACCACACCTGGGACACCATGCACAGTTCCTATCTCCACAACACTGTTACCGACCACACCGGGAACACCGTGCACAGTTCCTCTCTCCATATGCCTGGGACCAACCACACCAGGAAACACCGTGCACAATTCCTGTCTCCAAATGCCGGGAATCAACCACACCGGCAACACCGTGCACAGTTCCTGTCTCCACACCCCTGGGACTGACCAGACCGGGAACACTGTGCACAGTTCTTGCCTCCATACCCTGGGACCGACCACACCGCCAACACCGTACACAGTTCCTGTCTCCACACCCCTGGGACTGACCACACCGGGAACAACGTGCACACTTCTTGTCTCCATAACCCTGGGATCGACCACACCGGGGACACCATGCATAATTCCTGTCTCCATAACCCTGGGACCGACCACACCGGGAACACCGTGCACATTTCCTGTCTCAATATGCCTGGGACCAACCACACCAGGAACACCATGCACAGTTCCTGTCTCCATATGCCTGGGACCAACCACACCGGGAACACCGTGCACAGTTCCTGTATCCATACGCCTGGGACGGACCACTCCGGGAATACCGTGCACAGTTCCTTTCTCTATACCCCTGGCACCGACCACACCGGGAACACCATGCATAGTTCCAATCTCCTTATCCCTGGGACAGACCACATCGGGAACAACGTGCAGAGTTCCAGTCTCCATATCCATGAGACCGACCACACCGGGAACACCGTGCATATTTCCTGTCTCCATACCCCTGGGACCGACCACACTGGGGTCACCGTGCACATTTCCTGTCTCCACACCCCTGGGAGCGACCACACCGGGAACACAGTTCATAGATCCTGTCTCTATACCCATGGGATTGACCACACCGGTTATACCGTGCACAGTTCCTGCCTCCACTCCCCTGGGACCGAGCACACTGGAAATACTGTCCACAGTTCCTGTCTCCACTTCCCTGGGAACAACCACACAGGCAACACCGTGTACAGTTCCTGTATCCATACGCCTGGGGCCGACCACACCAGGAATACCGTGCACGGTTCCTGTCTCTATACCCCTGGCACCGACCACACCGAGAACACAATGAACAGTTCCAATCTCCATATCCCTGGGACAGACCACACCAGGAACACCGTGCATATTTCCTGTCTCCATATCCCTGGGACCGACCACACTGCGAACACCATGCACATTTCCTGTCTCCACATCGATGGGACCAACCACACCAGGAACACCATGCACAGTTCCTGTCCCCCTACCCCTGGGACCGAACACACCGTGAACACCGTGCATAGTTCCAGTCTCCATACGCCTTGGACCGACCACACTGGGAACACCATGCACAGTTCCTTCTTCCATATCCCTGGGATTGACCACACCAGGAACGCCGTGCACAGTTCCTGTCTCACTACCTCTGGAAACGAACGCACAGGGAACACCATGCACATTTCCTGTCTCCATACGCGTGGGACCGACCACACCGGGAATACCGTGCACAGTTCCTGTCTCCACACCCCTGGCACCGACCACACCGGGAACACCGTGCACAGTTCCTGTCTCCATAACCCTGGTACCGACCACACCGGGGACACGATGCACAGTTACTATCTCCACAACGCTGTTACCGTGCACAATTACTGTGTCTATACCCCTGGGTCTGACCACACCGCAAACACCATGCACAGCTTCTGGCTCCACACCCCTGGGACCGACATCAACGGGAGAACCGTGCACAATTCCTAACTCCGTATGCCTGGGACCGACCACACCGGGAACATAGTACACAATCCTATCTCCATACCCCTAGGACCGATGACATCGGGAACACCGAGCACCTTTGCTGTCTCCATATCCCAGGGACCAACCTCACCGCGAACACCGTACACAGTTTCTGGCTCCAAACCCCTGGGACCAACCACAAAGATAGAACTGTGCACAGTTCCCGTCTCCATATCCCTGGGACCGACCACACCAGGAACACCGTGCACAGATCCTGTCTCCATAAACCTGGGACCAACCACACCGGGGTCACCATGCACAGTTCCTATCTCAACAACACTGTTACCGACCACACCGGGAACACCGTGCACAGTTCCTCTCTCCATATGCCTAGGACCAACCGCACCAGGAGTACCGTGCACAATTCCTGTCTTCAAATGCCGGGAATCAACCACACCGGCAACACCGTGCACAGTTCCTGTCTCCACACCCCTGGGACTGACCAGACCGGGAACACTGTGCACAGTTCTTGCCTCCATACCCTGGGTCCGGCCACACCGCCAACACCGTACACAGTTCCTGTCTCCACCCCCCTGGGACTGACCACACCGGGAACAACGTGCACACTTCCTGTCTCCATAACCCTGGGACCGACCACACCGGGGAAACCATGCATAATTCCTGTCTCCATAACCCTGGGACCGACCACACCGGGAACACCGTGCACAGTTCCTGTCTCAATATGCCTGGGACCAACCACACCAGGAACACCATGCACAGTTCCTGTCTCCATATGCCTGGGACCAACCACACCGGGAACACCGTGCACAGTTCCTGTATCCATACGCCTGGGACGGACCACTCCGGGAATACCGTGCACAGTTCCTTTCTCTATACCCCTGGCACCGACCACACCGGGAACACCATGCATAGTTCCAATCTCCATATCCCTGGGACAGACCACATCGGGAACAACGTGCAGAGTTCCAGTCTCCATATCCATGAGACCGACCACACCGGGAATACCGTGCATATTTCCTGTCTCCATACCCCTGGGACCGACCACACTGGGATCACCGTGCACATTTCCTGTCTCCACACCCCTGGGAGCGACCACACCGGGAACACAGTTCATAGATCCTGTGTCTATACCCATTGGATTGACCACACCGGTTATACCATGCACAGTTTCTTTCCATAACCATGAGACCGACCACACCGGGAATACCGTGCACAGATCCTGTCTCTATACCTCTGGCACCGACCAGACGGGAACACCATGCACAGTTCCAATCACGATATCTCTTGGACAGACCACACCGGGAACACCGTGCACAGTTCCTGTATCCACACCCCTGGGACAGACCACGCTGGGAACAACCTGCACAGTTCCTGTCTCCATACCCCTGGGAACGACCACTCCGGGAACACCGTGCACTGTTCCTGTCCATACCCCTGAGACCGAACACACCAGGAACACCGTGCACAGTTCCTGTCTCCATATGTCTGGGACCAAACACACCGTGAACACCGTGCACAGTTCCTGCCTCCACTCCCCTGGGACCGAGCACACTGGAAATACTGTCCACAGTTCCTGTCTCCACTTCCCTGGGAACAACCACACAGGCAACACCGTGTACAGTTCCTGTATCCATACGCCTGGGGCCGACCACACCGGGAATACCGTGCACGGTTCCTGTCTCTATACCCCTGGCACCGACCACACCGGGAACACCATGAACAGTTCCAATCTCCATATCCCTGGGACAGACCACACCGGGAACACCGTGCATATTTCCTGTCTCCATATCCCTGGGACCGACCACACTGGGAACACCGTGCACATTTCCTGTCTCCACATCGATGGGACCAACCACACCAGAAACTCCATGCACAGTTCCTGTCCCCCTACCCCTGGGACCGAACACACCGTGAACACCGTGCATAGTTCCAGTTTCCATACGCCTTGGACCGACCACACTGGGAACACCATGCACAGTTCCTGCTTCCATATCCCTGGGATTGACCACACCAGGAACGCCGTGCTCAGTTCCTGTCTCCCTACCCCTGGAAACGAACGCACAGGGAACACCATGCACAGTTCCTGTCTCCATACGCGTGGGAACGACCACACCGGGAACACCGTGCACAGTTCCTGTCTCCATAACCCTGGTACCGACCACACCGGGGACACGATGCACAGTTACTATCTCCACAACGCTGTTACCGTGCACAATTACTGTGTCTATACCCCTGGATCTGACCACACCGCAAACACCATGCACAGTTTCTGGCTCCACACCCCTGGGACCGACATCAACGGGAGAACCGTGCACAATTCCTGACTCCGTATGCCTGGGACCGACCACACCGGGAACATAGTACACAATCCTGTCTCCATACCCCTAGGACCGATGACATCAGGAACACCGAGCACAGATCCTGTCTCCATAACCCTGGGAGCAACCACACCGGGGACACCATGCACAGTTCCTATCACCACAACACAGTTACCGACCACACCGGGAACACTGTGCACAGTTCCTCTCTCCATATGCCTGGGTCCAACCACACCAGGACCACCGTGCACAATTCCTGTCTCCAAATGCCGGGAATCAACCACACCGGCAACACCGTGCACAGTTCCTGTCTCCACACCCCTGGGAATTACCAGACCGGGAACACTGTGCACAGTTCTTGCCTCCATACCCTGGGACCGACCACACCGCCAACACCGTACACAGTTCCTGTCTCCACACCCCTGGGACTGACCACACCGGGAACAACGTGCACACTTCCTGTCTCCATAACCCTGGGACCGACCACACCGGGGACACCATGCATAATTCCTATCTCCACGACCCTGTTACCGACCACACCGGGAACACCGTGCATATTTCCTGTCTCAATATCCCTGGGACCGACCACACCAGGAACACCATGCACATTTCCTGTCCCCCTACCCCTGGGACCGAACAGACTGTAAACACCGTGCACAGTTCCTGTCTCCATACCCCTGGGACCAACCACACCGGGAACACCATGCACAGTTCCTGCTTCCATATCCCTGGGATTGACCACACCAGAAGCGCCGTTCACAGTTCCTGTCTCCCTACACCTGGAAACGAATGCACAGGGAACACCGTGCACAGTTCCTGTATCCATTCGCGTGGGACCGACCACACCGGGAATACCATGCACAGTTCCTGTCTCTATACACCTGGCACCGACCTCACCTGGAACTCCATGCACAGTTCCAATCTCCATATCTATGGGACAGACCACACCGGGAACAATGTGCACAGTTCCTGTCTCCATACCCATGGATCCGACCACACTGGGAACACCGTTCCCAGTTCCTGTCTCCATAACCCTGGGACCGACCACACCGGGAACACCGTGCACAGTTCCTGTCTCAATATGCCTGGGACCAACCACACCAGGAACACCATGCACAGTTCCTGTCTCCATATGCCTGGGACCAACCACACCGGGAACACCGTGCACAGTTCCTGTATCCATACGCCTGGGACGGACCACTCCGGGAATACCGTGCACAGTTCCTTTCTCTATACCCCTGGCACCGACCACACCGGGGACACCATGCATAATTCCTGTCTCCATAACCCTGGGACCGACCACACCGGAACACCGTGCACAGTTCCTGTCTCAATATGCCTGGGACCAACCACACCAGGAACACCATGCACAGTTCCTGTCTCCATATGCCTGGGACCAACCACACCGGGAACACCGTGTACAGTTCCTGTATCCATACGCCTGGGACGGACCACTCCGGGAATACCGTGCACAGTTCCTTTCTCTATACCCCTGGCACCGACCACACCGGGAACACCATGCATAGTTCCAATCTCCATATCCCTGGGACAGACCACATCGGGAACAACGTGCAGAGTTCCAGTCTCCATATCCATGAGACCGACCACACCGGGAATACCGTGCATATTTCCTGTCTCCATACCCCTGGGACCGACCACACTGGGATCACCGTGCACATTTCCTGTCTCCACACCCCTGGGAGCGACCACACCGGGAACACAGTTCATAGATCCTGTGTCTATACCCATTGGATTGACCACACCGGTTATACCATGCACAGTTTCTTTCCATAACCATGAGACCGACCACACCAGGAATACCGTGCACAGTTCCTGTCTCTATACCTCTGGCACCGACCAGACGGGAACACCATGCACAGTTCCAATCACGATATCTCTGGGACAGACCACACCGGGAACACCGTGCACAGTTCCTGTATCCACACCCCTGGGACAGACCACGCTGGGAACAACCTGCACAGTTCCTGTCTCCATACCCCTGGGAACGACCACTCCGGGAACACCGTGCACTGTTCCTGTCCATACCCCTGAGACCGAACACACCAGGAACACCGTGCACAGTTCCTGTCTCCATATGTCTGGGACCAAACACACCGTGAACACCGTGCACAGTTCCTGCCTCCACTCCCCTGGGACCGAGCACACTGGAAATACTGTCCACAGTTCCTGTCTCCACTTCCCTGGGAACAACCACACAGGCAACACCGTGTACAGTTCCTGTCCCCCTACCCCTGGGACCAAACACACCGTGAACACCGTGCATAGTTCCAGTCTCCATACGCCTTGGACCGACCACACTGGGAACACCATGCACAGTTCCTGCTTCCATATCCCTGGGATTGACCACACCAGGAACGCCGTGCTCAATTCCTGTCTCCCTACCCCTGGAAACGAACGCACAGGGAACACCATGCACAGTTCCTGTCTCCATACGCGTGGGAACGACCACACCGCGAACACCGTGCACAGTTCCTGTCTCCCTAACCCTGGTACCGACCACACCGGGGACACGATGCACAGTTACTATCTCCACAACGCTGTTACCGTGCACAATTACTGTGTCTATACCCCTGGGTCTGACCACACCGCAAACACCATGCACAGTTTCTGGCTCCACACCCCTGGGACCGACATCAACGGGAGAACCGTGCACAATTCCTGACTCCGTATGCCTGGGACCGACCACACCGGGAACATAGTACACAATCCTGTCTCCATACCCCTAGGACCGATGACATCGGGAACACCGAGCACCTTTGCTGTCTCCATATCCCAGGGACCAACCTCACCACGAACACCGTACACAGTTTCTGGCTCCAAACCCCTGGGACCAACCACAAAGATAGAACTGTGCACAGTTCCCGTCTCCATATCCCTGGGACCGACCACACCAGGAACACCGTGCACAGATCCTGTCTCCATAAACCTGGGACCAACCACACCGGGGTCACCATGCACAGTTCCTATCTCCGCAACACTGTTACCGACCACACCGGGAACACCGTGCACAGTTCCTCTCTCCATATGCCTAGGACCAACCGCACCAGGACTACCGTGCACAATTCCTGTCTTCAAATGCCGGGAATCAACCACACCGGCAACACCGTGCACAGTTCCTGTCTCCACACCCCTGGGACTGACCAGACCGGGAACACTGTGCACAGTTCTTGCCTCCATACCCTGGGTCCGGCCACACCGCCAACACCGTACACAGTTCCTGTCTCCACACCCCTGGGACTGACCACACCGGGAACAACCTGCACACTTCCTGTCTCCATAACCCTGGGACCGACCACACCGGGGACACCATGCATAATTCCTGTCTCCATAACCCTGGGACCGACCACACCGGGAACACCGTGCACAGTTCCTGTCTCAATATGCCTGGGACCAACCACACCAGGAACACCATGCACAGTTCCTGTCTCCATATGCCTGGGACCAACCACACCGGGAACACCGTGCACAGTTCCTGTATCCATACGCCTGGGACGGACCACTCCGGGAATACCGTGCACAGTTCCTTTCTCTATACCCCTGGCACCGACCACACCGGGAACACCATGCATAGTTCCAATCTCCATATCCCTGGGACAGACCACATCGGGAACAACGTGCAGAGTTCCAGTCTCCATATCCATGAGACCGACCACACCGGGAATACCGTGCATATTTCCTGTCTCCATACCCCTTGGACCGACCACACTGGGATCACCGTGCACATTTCCTGTCTCCACACCCCTGGGAGCGACCACACCGGGAACACAGTTCATAGATCCTGTGTCTATACCCATTGGATTGACCACACCGGTTATACCATGCACAGTTTCTTTCCATAACCATGAGACCGACCACACCGGGAATACCGTGCACAGTTCCTGTCTCTATACCTCTGGCACCGACCAGACGGGAACACCATGCACAGTTCCAATCACGATATCTCTTGGACAGACCACACCGGGAACACCGTGCACAGTTCCTGTATCCACACCCCTGGGACAGACCACGCTGGGAACAACCTGCACAGTTCCTGTCTCCATACCCCTGGGAACGACCACTCCGGGAACACCGTGCACTGTTCCTGTCCATACCCCTGAGACCGAACACACCAGGAACACCGTGCACAGTTCCTGTCTCCATATGTCTGGGACCAAACACACCGTGAACACCGTGCACAGTTCCTGCCTCCACTCCCCTGGGACCGAGCACACTGGAAATACTGTCCACAGTTCCTGTCTCCACTTCCCTGGGAACAACCACACAGGCAACACCGTGTACAGTTCCTCTATCCATACGCCTGGGGCCGACCACACCGGGAATACCGTGCACGGTTCCTGTCTCTATACCCCTGGCACCGACCACACCGGGAACACCATGAACAGTTCCAATCTCCATATCCCTGGGACAGACCACACCGGGAACACCGTGCATATTTCCTGTCTCCATATCCCTGGGACCGACCACACTGGGAACACCGTGCACATTTCCTGTCTCCACATCGATGGGACCAACCACACCAGGAACTCCATGCACAGTTCCTGTCCCCCTACCCCTGGGACCGAACACACCGTGAACACCGTGCATAGTTCCAGTCTCCATACGCCTTGGACCGACCACACTGGGAACACCATGCACAGTTCCTGCTTCCATATCCCTGGGATTGACCACACCAGGAACGCCGTGCTCAGTTCCTGTCTCCCTACCCCTGGAAACGAACGCACAGGGAACACCATGCACAGTTCCTGTCTCCATACGCGTGGGAACGACCACACCGGGAACACTGTGCACAGTTCCTGTCTCCATAACCCTGGTACCGACCACACCGGGGACACGATGCACAGTTACTATCTCCACAACGCTGTTACCGTGCACAATTACTGTGTCTATACCCCTGGATCTGACCACACCGCAAACACCATGCACAGTTTCTGGCTCCACACCCCTGGGACCGACATCAACGGGAGAACCGTGCACAATTCCTGACTCCGTATGCCTGGGACCGACCACACCGGGAACATAGTACACAATCCTGTCTCCATACCCCTAGGACCGATGACATCAGGAACACCGAGCACAGATCCTGTCTCCATAACCCTGGGACCAACCACACCGGGGACACCATGCACAGTTCCTATCTCCACAACACAGTTACCGACCACACCGGGAACACTGTGCACAGTTCCTCTCTCCATATGCCTGGGTCCAACCACACCAGGACCACCGTGCACAATTCCTGTCTCCAAATGCCGGGAATCAACCACACCGGCAACACCGTGCACAGTTCCTGTCTCCACACCCCTGGGAATTACCAGACCGGGAACACTGTGCACAGTTCTTGCCTCCATACCCTGGGACCGACCACACCGCCAACACCGTACACAGTTCCTGTCTCCACACCCCTGGGACTGACCACACCGGGAACAACGTGCACACTTCCTGTCTCCATAACCCTGGGACCGACCACACCGGGGACACCATGCATAATTCCTATCTCCACGACCCTGTTACCGACCACACCGGGAACACCGTGCATATTTCCTGTCTCAATATCCCTGGGACCGACCACACCAGGAACACCATGCACATTTCCTGTCCCCCTACCCCTGGGACCGAACAGACTGTAAACACCGTGCATGGTTCCAGTCTCCATACGCCTTGGACCGACCACACCAGGAATACCGTGCACAGTTCCTGTCTCCATACCCCTGGGACCAACCACACCGGGAACACCATGCACAGTTCCTGTTTCCATATCCCTGGGATTGACCACACCAGAAGCGCCGTTCACAGTTCCTGTCTCCCTACCCCTGGAAACGAATGCACAGGGAACACCGTGCACAGTTCCTGTATCCATTCGCGTGGGACCGACCACACCGGGAATACCATGCACAGTTCCTGTCTCTATACACCTGGCACCGACCTCACCTGGAACTCCATGCACAGTTCCAATCTCCATATCTATGGGACAGACCACACCGGGAACAATGTGCACAGTTCCTGTCTCCATACCCATGGATCCGACCACACTGGGAACACCGTTCCCAGTTCCTGTCTCCATAACCCTGGGACCGACCACACCGGGAACACCGTGCACAGTTCCTGTCTCAATATGCCTGGGACCAACCACACCAGGAACACCATGCACAGTTCCTGTCTCCATATGCCTGGGACCAACCACACCGGGAACACCGTGCACAGTTCCTGTATCCATACGCCTGGGACGGACCACTCCGGGAATACCGTGCACAGTTCCTTTCTCTATACCCCTGGCACCGACCACACCGGGGACACCATGCATAATTCCTGTCTCCATAACCCTGGGACCGACCACACCGGGAACACCGTGCACAGTTCCTGTCTCAATATGCCTGGGACCAACCACACCAGGAACACCATGCACAGTTCCTGTCTCCATATGCCTGGGACCAACCACACCGGGAACACCGTGCACAGTTCCTGTATCCATACGCCTGGGACGGACCACTCCGGGAATACCGTGCACAGTTCCTTTCTCTATACCCCTGGCACCGACCACACCGGGAACACCATGCATAGTTCCAATCTCCATATCCCTGGGACAGACCACATCGGGAACAACGTGCAGAGTTCCAGTCTCCATATCCATGAGACCGACCACACCGGGAATACCGTTCATATTTCCTGTCTCCATACCCCTGGGACCGACCACACTGGGATCACCGTGCACATTTCCTGTCTCCACACCCCTGGGAGCGACCACACCGGGAACACAGTTCATAGATCCTGTGTCTATACCCATTGGATTGACCACACCGGTTATACCATGCACAGTTTCTTTCCATAACCATGAGACCGACCACACCAGGAATACCGTGCACAGTTCCTGTCTCTATACCTCTGGAACCGACCAGACGGGAACACCATGCACAGTTCCAATCACGATATCTCTGGGACAGACCACACCGGGAACACCGTGCACAGTTCCTGTATCCACACCCCTGGGACAGACCACGCTGGGAACAACCTGCACAGTTCCTGTCTCCATACCCCTGGGAACGACCACTCCGGGAACACCGTGCACTGTTCCTGTCCATACCCCTGAGACCGAACACACCAGGAACACCGTGCACAGTTCCTGTCTCCATATGTCTGGGACCAAACACACCGTGAACACCGTGCACAGTTCCTGCCTCCACTCCCCTGGGACCGAGCACACTGGAAATACTGTCCACAGTTCCTGTCTCCACTTCCCTGGGAACAACCACACAGGCAACACCGTGTACAGTTCCTGTCCCCCTACCCCTGGGACCGAACACACCGTGAACACCGTGCATAGTTCCAGTCTCCATACGCCTTGGACCGACCACACTGGGTACACCATGCACAGTTCCTGCTTCCATATCCCTGGGATTGACCACACCAGGAACGCCGTGCTCAGTTACTGTCTCCCTACCCCTGGAAACGAACGCACAGGGAACACCATGCACAGTTCCTGTCTCCATACGCGTGGGAACGACCACACCGGGAACACCGTGCACACTTCCTGTCTCCATAACCCTGGGACCGACCACACCGGGGACACCATGCATAATTCCTGTCTCCATAACCCTGGGACCGACCACACCGGGAACACCGTGCACATTTCCTGTCTCAATATGCCTGGGACCAACCACACCAGGAACACCATGCACAGTTCCTGTCTCCATATGCCTGGGACCAACCACACCGGGAACACCGTGCACAGTTCCTGTATCCATACGCCTGGGACGGACCACTCCGGGAATACCGTGCACAGTTCCTTTCTCTATACCCCTGGCACCGACCACACCGGGAACACCATGCATAGTTCCAATCTCCTTATCCCTGGGACCGACCACACCGGGGACACCATGCATAATTCCTGTCTCCATAACCCTGGGACCGACCACACCGGGAACACCGTGCACATTTCCTGTCTCAATATGCCTGGGACCAACCACACCAGGAACACCATGCACATTTCCTGTCCCCCTACCCCTGGGACCGAACAGACCGTAAACACCGTGCATGGTTCCAGTCTCCATACGCCTTGGACTGACCACAGCAGGAATACCGTGCACAGTTCCTGTCTCCATACCCCTGGGACCAACCACACCGGGAACACCATGCACAGAGTTCCTGCTTCCATATCCCTGGGATTGACCACACCAGAAGCGCCGTGCACAGTTCCTGTCTCCCTACCCCTGGAAACAATTGCACAGGGAACACCGTGCACAGTTCCTGTATCCATTCGCGTGGGACCGACCACACCGGGAATACCATGCACAGTTCCTGTCTCTATACACCTGGCACCGACTTCACCTGGAACTCCATGCACAGTTCCAATCTCCATATCTATGGGACAGACCACACCGGGATCAATGTGCACAGTTCCTGTCTACATACCCCTGGATCCGACCACACTGGGAACACCGTTCACAGTTCCTGTCTCCATAAACCTGGGACCGACCACACCGGGAACACCATGCACAGTTCCTGTCTCAATATGCCTGGGACCAACCACACCAGGAACACCATGCACAGTTCCTGTCTCCATATGCCTGGGACCAACCACACCGGGAACACCGTGCACAGTTCCTGTATCCATACGCCTGGGACGGACCACTCCGGGAATACTGTGCACAGTTCCTTTCTCTATACCCCAGGCACCGACCACACCTGGAACACCATGCATAGTCCAATCTCCATATCCCTGGGACAGACCACATCGGGAACAACGTGCAGAGTTCCAGTCTCCATATCCATGAGACCGACCACACCGGGAACACCGTGCATATTTCCTGTCTCCATACCCCTGGGACTGACCACACTGGGATCACCGTGCACATTTCCTGTCTCCACACCCCTGGGAGCGACCACACCGGGAACACAGTTCATAGATCCTGTCTCTATACCCATGGGATTGACCTCACTGGTTATACCATGCACAGTTTCTTTCCATAACCCTGAGACCGACCACACCGGGAATACCGTGCACAGTTCCTGTCTCTATACCTCTGGCACCGACCAGACGGGAACACCATGCACAATTCCAATCACCATATCTCTGGGACAGACCACACCGGGAACACCGTGCACAGTTCCTGTATCCACACCCCTGGGACAGACCACGTTGGGAACAACCTGCACAGTTCCTGTCTCCATACCCCTGGGAACGACCACTCCGGGAACACCGTGCACTATTCCTGTCCATACCCCTGAGACCGAACACACCAGGAACACCGTGCACAGTTCCTGTCTCCATATGTCTGGGACCAAACACACCGTGAACACCGTGGACAGTTCCTGCCTCCACTCCCCTCGGACAGAGCACACTGGAAACACTGTCCACAGTTCCTGTCTCCACTTCCCTGGGAACAACCACACAGGCAACACCGTGTACAGTTCCTGTATCCATACGCCTGGGGCCGACCACACCAGGAATACCGTGCACGGTTCCTGTCTCTATACCCCTGGCACCGACCACACCGACAACACCATGAACAGTTCCAATCTCCATATCCCTGGGACAGACCACACCAGGAACACCGTGCATATTTCCTGTCTCCATATCCCTGGGACCGACCACACTGCGAACACCGTGCACATTTCCTGTCTCCACATCGATGGGACCAACCACACCAGGAACACCATGCACAGTTCCTGTCCCCCTACCCCTGGGACCGAACACACCGTGAACACCGTGCATAGTTCCAGTCTCCATACGCCTTGGACCGACCACACCGGGAACACCATGCACAGTTCCTTCTTCCATATCCCTGGGATTGACCACACCAGGAACGCCGTGCACAGTTCCTGTCTCACTACCTCTGGAAACGAACGCACAGGGAACACCATGCACATTTCCTGTCTCCATACGCGTGGGACCGACCACACCGGGAATACCGTGCACAGTTCCTGTCTCCATACCCCTGGCACCGACCACACCGGGAACACCGTGCACAGTTCCTGTCTCCATAACCCTGGTACCGACCACACCGGGGACACGATGCACAGTTACTATCTCCACAACGCTGTTACCGTGCATAATTACTGTGTCTATACCCCTGGGTCTGACCACACCGCAAACACCATGCACAGTTTCTGGCTCCACACCCCTGGGACCGACATCAACGGGAGAACCGTGCACAATTCCTGACTCCGTATGCCTGGGACCGACCACACCGGGAACATCGTACACAATCCTGTCTCCATACCCCTAGGACCGATGACATCGGGAACACCGAGCACTGTTGCTGTCTCCATATCCCAGGGACCAACCTCACCGCGAACACCGTGCACAGTTTCTGGCTCCACACCCCTGGGACCGACCACAATGGGAGAACCGTGCACAGTTCCTATCTCCATATCCCTGGGACCGACCACACCGGGAGAACCGTGCACAGTTCCTGTCTCCATATCCCTGGGACCGACCAAACAGGGAACACCATGCACAGCTCCAGTTTCCATTTCTCTGGAAACAACAACAACGGGAACACCGTGCACAGTTCCTGTCTCCATACCCCTAGGACCGACCACACCGCCAACACCGTCCACCGTTCCTGTCCATGCCCCTGAGTCCGACCACACCGGGAATACCGTGCACAGTTCCTTTCTCTATACCCCTGGCACTGACCACACCGGGAACACCATGCATAGTTCCAATCTCCATATCCCTGGGACAGACCACATCGGGAACAACGTGCAGAGTTCCAGTCTCCATATCCATGAGACCGACCACACCGGGAATACCGTGCATATTTCCTGTCTCCATACCCCTGGGACCGACCACACTGGGATCACCGTGCACATTTCCTGTCTCCACACCCCTGGGACCAACCACAAAGATAGAACTGTGCACAGTTCCCGTCTCCATATCCCTGGGACCGACCACACCAGGAACACCGTGCACAGATCCTGTCTCCATAACCCTGGGACCAACCACACCTGGGACACCATGCACAGTTCCTATCTCCACAACACTGTTACCGACCACACCGGGAACACCGTGCACAGTTCCTCTCTCCATATGCCTGGGACCAACCACACCAGGAAACACCGTGCACAATTCCTGTCTCCAAATGCCGGGAATCAACCACACCGGCAACACCGTGCACAGTTCCTGTCTCCACACCCCTGGGACTGACCAGACCGGGAACACTGTGCACAGTTCTTGCCTCCATACCCTGGGACCGACCACACCGCCAACACCGTACACAGTTCCTGTCTCCACACCCCTGGGACTGACCACACCGGGAACAACGTGCACACTTCTTGTCTCCATAACCCTGGGACCGACCACACCGGGGACACCATGCATAATTCCTGTCTCCATAACCCTGGGACCGACCACACCGGGAACACCGTGCACATTTCCTGTCTCAATATGCCTGGGACCAACCACACCAGGAACACCATGCACAGTTCCTGTCTCCATATGCCTGGGACCAACCACACCGGGAACACCGTGCACAGTTCCTGTATCCATACGCCTGGGACGGACCACTCCGGGAATACCGTGCACAGTTCCTTTCTCTATACCCCTGGCACCGACCACACCGGGAACACCATGCATAGTTCCAATCTCCTTATCCCTGGGACAGACCACATCGGGGACAACGTGCAGAGTTCCAGTCTCCATATCCATGAGACCGACCACACCGGGAACACCGTGCATATTTCCTGTCTCCATACCCCTGGGACCGACCACACTGGGGTCACCGTGCACATTTCCTGTCTCCACACCCCTGGGAGCGACCACACCGGGAACACAGTTCATAGATCCTGTCTCTATACCCATGGGATTGACCACACCGGTTATACCGTGCACAGTTCCTGCCTCCACTCCCCTGGGACCGAGCACACTGGAAATACTGTCCACAGTTCCTGTCTCCACTTCCCTGGGAACAACCACACAGGCAACACCGTGTACAGTTCCTGTATCCATACGCCTGGGGCCGACCACACCAGGAATACCGTGCACGGTTCCTGTCTCTATACCCCTGGCACCGACCACACCGAGAACACAATGAACAGTTCCAATCTCCATATCCCTGGGACAGACCACACCAGGAACACCGTGCATATTTCCTGTCTCCATATCCCTGGGACCGACCACACTGCGAACACCATGCACATTTCCTGTCTCCACATCGATGGGACCAACCACACCAGGAACACCATGCACAGTTCCTGTCCCCCTACCCCTGGGACCGAACACACCGTGAACACCGTGCATAGTTCCAGTCTCCATACGCCTTGGACCGACCACACTGGGAACACCATGCACAGTTCCTTCTTCCATATCCCTGGGATTGACCACACCAGGAACGCCGTGCACAGTTCCTGTCTCACTACCTCTGGAAACGAACGCACAGGGAACACCATGCACATTTCCTGTCTCCATACGCGTGGGACCGACCACACCGGGAATACCGTGCACAGTTCCTGTCTCCATACCCCTGGCACCGACCACACCGGGAACACCGTGCACAGTTCCTGTCTCCATAACCCTGGTACCGACCACACCGGGGACACGATGCACAGTTACTATCTCCACAACGCTGTTACCGTGCACAATTACTGTGTCTATACCCCTGGGTCTGACCACACCGCAAACACCATGCACAGCTTCTGGCTCCACACCCCTGGGACCGACATCAACGGGAGAACCGTGCACAATTCCTGACTCCGTATGCCTGGGACCGACCACACCGGGAACATAGTACACAATCCTATCTCCATACCCCTAGGACCGATGACATCGGGAACACCGAGCACCTTTGCTGTCTCCATATCCCAGGGACCAACCTCACCGCGAACACCGTACACAGTTTCTGGCTCCAAACCCCTGGGACCAACCACAAAGATAGAACTGTGCACAGTTCCCGTCTCCATATCCCTGGGACCGACCACACCAGGAACACCGTGCACAGATCCTGTCTCCATAAACCTGGGACCAACCACACCGGGGTCACCATGCACAGTTCCTATCTCAACAACACTGTTACCGACCACACCGGGAACACCGTGCACAGTTCCTCTCTCCATATGCCTAGGACCAACCGCACCAGGAGTACCGTGCACAATTCCTGTCTTCAAATGCCGGGAATCAACCACACCGGCAACACCGTGCACAGTTCCTGTCTCCACACCCCTGGGACTGACCAGACCGGGAACACTGTGCACAGTTCTTGCCTCCATACCCTGGGTCCGGCCACACCGCCAACACCGTACACAGTTCCTGTCTCCACCCCCCTGGGACTGACCACACCGGGAACAACGTGCACACTTCCTGTCTCCATAACCCTGGGACCGACCACACCGGGGACACCATGCATAATTCCTGTCTCCATAACCCTGGGACCGACCACACCGGGAACACCGTGCACAGTTCCTGTCTCAATATGCCTGGGACCAACCACACCAGGAACACCATGCACAGTTCCTGTCTCCATATGCCTGGGACCAACCACACCGGGAACACCGTGCACAGTTCCTGTATCCATACGCCTGGGACGGACCACTCCGGGAATACCGTGCACAGTTCCTTTCTCTATACCCCTGGCACCGACCACACCGGGAACACCATGCATAGTTCCAATCTCCATATCCCTGGGACAGACCACATCGGGAACAACGTGCAGAGTTCCAGTCTCCATATCCATGAGACCGACCACACCGGGAATACCGTGCATATTTCCTGTCTCCATACCCCTGGGACCGACCACACTGGGATCACCGTGCACATTTCCTGTCTCCACACCCCTGGGAGCGACCACACCGGGAACACAGTTCATAGATCCTGTGTCTATACCCATTGGATTGACCACACCGGTTATACCATGCACAGTTTCTTTCCATAACCATGAGACCGACCACACCGGGAATACCGTGCACAGATCCTGTCTCTATACCTCTGGCACCGACCAGACGGGAACACCATGCACAGTTCCAATCACGATATCTCTTGGACAGACCACACCGGGAACACCGTGCACAGTTCCTGTATCCACACCCCTGGGACAGACCACGCTGGGAACAACCTGCACAGTTCCTGTCTCCATACCCCTGGGAACGACCACTCCGGGAACACCGTGCACTGTTCCTGTCCATACCCCTGAGACCGAACACACCAGGAACACCGTGCACAGTTCCTGTCTCCATATGTCTGGGACCAAACACACCGTGAACACCGTGCACAGTTCCTGCCTCCACTCCCCTGGGACCGAGCACACTGGAAATACTGTCCACAGTTCCTGTCTCCACTTCCCTGGGAACAACCACACAGGCAACACCGTGTACAGTTCCTGTATCCATACGCCTGGGGCCGACCACACCGGGAATACCGTGCACGGTTCCTGTCTCTATACCCCTGGCACCGACCACACCGGGAACACCATGAACAGTTCCAATCTCCATATCCCTGGGACAGACCACACCGGGAACACCGTGCATATTTCCTGTCTCCATATCCCTGGGACCGACCACACTGGGAACACCGTGCACATTTCCTGTCTCCACATCGATGGGACCAACCACACCAGGAACTCCATGCACAGTTCCTGTCCCCCTACCCCTGGGACCGAACACACCGTGAACACCGTGCATAGTTCCAGTCTCCATACGCCTTGGACCGACCACACTGGGAACACCATGCACAGTTCCTGCTTCCATATCCCTGGGATTGACCACACCAGGAACGCCGTGCTCAGTTCCTGTCTCCCTACCCCTGGAAACGAACGCACAGGGAACACCATGCACAGTTCCTGTCTCCATACGCGTGGGAACGACCACACCGGGAACACCGTGCACAGTTCCTGTCTCCATAACCCTGGTACCGACCACACCGGGGACACGATGCACAGTTACTATCTCCACAACGCTGTTACCGTGCACAATTACTGTGTCTATACCCCTGGATCTGACCACACCGCAAACACCATGCACAGTTTCTGGCTCCACACCCCTGGGACCGACATCAACGGGAGAACCGTGCACAATTCCTGACTCCGTATGCCTGGGACCGACCACACCGGGAACATAGTACACAATCCTGTCTCCATACCCCTAGGACCGATGACATCAGGAACACCGAGCACAGATCCTGTCTCCATAACCCTGGGACCAACCACACCGGGGACACCATGCACAGTTCCTATCTCCACAACACAGTTACCGACCACACCGGGAACACTGTGCACAGTTCCTCTCTCCATATGCCTGGGTCCAACCACACCAGGACCACCGTGCACAATTACTGTCTCCAAATGCCGGGAATCAACCACACCGGCAACACCGTGCACAGTTCCTGTCTCCACACCCCTGGGAATTACCAGACCGGGAACACTGTGCACAGTTCTTGCCTCCATACCCTGGGACCGACCACACCGCCAACACCGTACACAGTTCCTGTCTCCACACCCCTGGGACTGACCACACCGGGAACAACGTGCACACTTCCTGTCTCCATAACCCTGGGACCGACCACACCGGGGACACCATGCATAATTCCTATCTCCACGACCCTGTTACCGACCACACCGGGAACACCGTGCATATTTCCTGTCTCAATATCCCTGGGACCGACCACACCAGGAACACCATGCACATTTCCTGTCCCCCTACCCCTGGGACCGAACAGACTGTAAACACCGTGCACAGTTCCTGTCTCCATACCCCTGGGACCAACCACACCGGGAACACCATGCACAGTTCCTGCTTCCATATCCCTGGGATTGACCACACCAGAAGCGCCGTTCACAGTTCCTGTCTCCCTACCCCTGGAAACGAATGCACAGGGAACACCGTGCACAGTTCCTGTATCCATTCGCGTGGGACCGACCACACCGGGAATACCATGCACAGTTCCTGTCTCTATACACCTGGCACCGACCTCACCTGGAACTCCATGCACAGTTCCAATCTCCATATCTATGGGACAGACCACACCGGGAACAATGTGCACAGTTCCTGTCTCCATACCCATGGATCCGACCACACTGGGAACACCGTTCCCAGTTCCTGTCTCCATAACCCTGGGACCGACCACACCGGGAACACCGTGCACAGTTCCTGTCTCAATATGCCTGGGACCAACCACACCAGGAACACCATGCACAGTTCCTGTCTCCATATGCCTGGGACCAACCACACCGGGAACACCGTGCACAGTTCCTGTATCCATACGCCTGGGACGGACCACTCCGGGAATACCGTGCACAGTTCCTTTCTCTATACCCCTGGCACCGACCACACCGGGGACACCATGCATAATTCCTGTCTCCATAACCCTGGGACCGACCACACCGGGAACACCGTGCACAGTTCCTGTCTCAATATGCCTGGGACCAACCACACCAGGAACACCATGCACAGTTCCTGTCTCCATATGCCTGGGACCAACCACACCGGGAACACCGTGTACAGTTCCTGTATCCATACGCCTGGGACGGACCTCTCCGGGAATACCGTGCACAGTTCCTTTCTCTATACCCCTGGCACCGACCACACCGGGAACACCATGCATAGTTCCAATCTCCATATCCCTGGGACAGACCACATCGGGAACAACGTGCAGAGTTCCAGTCTCCATATCCATGAGACCGACCACACCGGGAATACCGTGCATATTTCCTGTCTCCATACCCCTGGGACCGACCACACTGGGATCACCGTGCACATTTCCTGTCTCCACACCCCTGGGAGCGACCACACCGGGAAAACAGTTCATAGATCCTGTGTCTATACCCATTGGATTGACCACACCGGTTATACCATGCACAGTTTCTTTCCATAACCATGAGACCGACCACACCAGGAATACCGTGCACAGTTCCTGTCTCTATACCTCTGGCACCGACCAGACGGGAACACCATGCACAGTTCCAATCACGATATCTCTGGGACAGACCACACCGGGAACACCGTGCACAGTTCCTGTATCCACACCCCTGGGACAGACCACGCTGGGAACAACCTGCACAGTTCCTGTCTCCATACCCCTGGGAACGACCACTCCGGGAACACCGTGCACTGTTCCTGTCCATACCCCTGAGACCGAACACACCAGGAACACCGTGCACAGTTCCTGTCTCCATATGTCTGGGACCAAACACACCGTGAACACCGTGCACAGTTCCTGCCTCCACTCCCCTGGGACCGAGCACACTGGAAATACTGTCCACAGTTCCTGTCTCCACTTCCCTGGGAACAACCACACAGGCAACACCGTGTACAGTTCCTGTCCCCCTACCCCTGGGACCAAACACACCGTGAACACCGTGCATAGTTCCAGTCTCCATACGCCTTGGACCGACCACACTGGGAACACCATGCACAGTTCCTGCTTCCATATCCCTGGGATTGACCACACCAGGAACGCCGTGCTCAATTCCTGTCTCCCTACCCCTGGAAACGAACGCACAGGGAACACCATGCACAGTTCCTGTCTCCATACGCGTGGGAACGACCACACCGGGAACACCGTGCACAGTTCCTGTCTCCCTAACCCTGGTACCGACCACACCGGGGACACGATGCACAGTTACTATCTCCACAACGCTGTTACCGTGCACAATTACTGTGTCTATACCCCTGGGTCTGACCACACCGCAAACACCATGCACAGTTTCTGGCTCCACACCCCTGGGACCGACATCAACGGGAGAACCGTGCACAATTCCTGACTCCGTATGCCTGGGACCGACCACACCGGGAACATAGTACACAATCCTGTCTCCATACCCCTAGGACCGATGACATCGGGAACACCGAGCACCTTTGCTGTCTCCATATCCCAGGGACCAACCTCACCACGAACACCGTACACAGTTTCTGGCTCCAAACCCCTGGGACCAACCACAAAGATAGAACTGTGCACAGTTCCCGTCTCCATATCCCTGGGACCGACCACACCAGGAACACCGTGCACAGATCCTGTCTCCATAAACCTGGGACCAACCACACCGGGGTCACCATGCACAGTTCCTATCTCCGCAACACTGTTACCGACCACACCGGGAACACCGTGCACAGTTCCTCTCTCCATATGCCTAGGACCAACCGCACCAGGACTACCGTGCACAATTCCTGTCTTCAAATGCCGGGAATCAACCACACCGGCAACACCGTGCACAGTTCCTGTCTCCACACCCCTGGGACTGACCAGACCGGGAACACTGTGCACAGTTCTTGCCTCCATACCCTGGGTCCGGCCACACCGCCAACACCGTACACAGTTCCTGTCTCCACACCCCTGGGACTGACCACACCGGGAACAACCTGCACACTTCCTGTCTCCATAACCCTGGGACCGACCACACCGGGGACACCATGCATAATTCCTGTCTCCATAACCCTGGGACCGACCACACCGGGAACACCGTGCACAGTTCCTGTCTCAATATGCCTGGGACCAACCACACCAGGAACACCATGCACAGTTCCTGTCTCCATATGCCTGGGACCAACCACACCGGGAACACCGTGCACAGTTCCTGTATCCATACGCCTGGGACGGACCACTCCGGGAATACCGTGCACAGTTCCTTTCTCTATACCCCTGGCACCGACCACACCGGGAACACCATGCATAGTTCCAATCTCCATATCCCTGGGACAGACCACATCGGGAACAACGTGCAGAGTTCCAGTCTCCATATCCATGAGACCGACCACACCGGGAATACCGTGCATATTTCCTGTCTCCATACCCCTGGGACCGATCACACTGGGATCACCGTGCACATTTCCTGTCTCCACACCCCTGGGAGCGACCACACCGGGAACACAGTTCATAGATCCTGTGTCTATACCCATTGGATTGACCACACCGGTTATACCATGCACAGTTTCTTTCCATAACCATGAGACCGACCACACCGGGAATACCGTGCACAGTTCCTGTCTCTATACCTCTGGCACCGACCAGACGGGAACACCATGCACAGTTCCAATCACGATATCTCTTGGACAGACCACACCGGGAACACCGTGCACAGTTCCTGTATCCACACCCCTGGGACAGACCACGCTGGGAACAACCTGCACAGTTCCTGTCTCCATACCCCTGGGAACGACCACTCCGGGAACACCGTGCACTGTTCCTGTCCATACCCCTGAGACCGAACACACCAGGAACACCGTGCACAGTTCCTGTCTCCATATGTCTGGGACCAAACACACCGTGAACACCGTGCACAGTTCCTGCCTCCACTCCCCTGGGACCGAGCACACTGGAAATACTGTCCACAGTTCCTGTCTCCACTTCCCTGGGAACAACCACACAGGCAACACCGTGTACAGTTCCTCTATCCATACGCCTGGGGCCGACCACACCGGGAATACCGTGCACGGTTCCTGTCTCTATACCCCTGGCACCGACCACACCGGGAACACCATGAACAGTTCCAATCTCCATATCCCTGGGACAGACCACACCGGGAACACCGTGCATATTTCCTGTCTCCATATCCCTGGGACCGACCACACTGGGAACACCGTGCACATTTCCTGTCTCCACATCGATGGGACCAACCACACCAGGAACTCCATGCACAGTTCCTGTCCCCCTACCCCTGGGACCGAACACACCGTGAACACCGTGCATAGTTCCAGTCTCCATACGCCTTGGACCGACCACACTGGGAACACCATGCACAGTTCCTGCTTCCATATCCCTGGGATTGACCACACCAGGAACGCCGTGCTCAGTTCCTGTCTCCCTACCCCTGGAAACGAACGCACAGGGAACACCATGCACAGTTCCTGTCTCCATACGCGTGGGAACGACCACACCGGGAACACTGTGCACAGTTCCTGTCTCCATAACCCTGGTACCGACCACACCGGGGACACGATGCACAGTTACTATCTCCACAACGCTGTTACCGTGCACAATTACTGTGTCTATACCCCTGGATCTGACCACACCGCAAACACCATGCACAGTTTCTGGCTCCACACCCCTGGGACCGACATCAACGGGAGAACCGTGCACAATTCCTGACTCCGTATGCCTGGGACCGACCACACCGGGAACATAGTACACAATCCTGTCTCCATACCCCTAGGACCGATGACATCAGGAACACCGAGCACAGATCCTGTCTCCATAACCCTGGGACCAACCACACCGGGGACACCATGCACAGTTCCTATCTCCACAACACAGTTACCGACCACACCGGGAACACTGTGCACAGTTCCTCTCTCCATATGCCTGGGTCCATCCACACCAGGACCACCGTGCACAATTCCTGTCTCCAAATGCCGGGAATCAACCACACCGGCAACACCGTGCACAGTTCCTGTCTCCACACCCCTGGGAATTACCAGACCGGGAACACTGTGCACAGTTCTTGCCTCCATACCCTGGGACCGACCACACCGCCAACACCGTACACAGTTCCTGTCTCCACACCCCTGGGACTGACCACACCGGGAACAACGTGCACACTTCCTGTCTCCATAACCCTGGGACCGACCACACCGGGGACACCATGCATAATTCCTATCTCCACGACCCTGTTACCGACCACACCGGGAACACCGTGCATATTTCCTGTCTCAATATCCCTGGGACCGACCACACCAGGAACACCATGCACATTTCCTGTCCCCCTACCCCTGGGACCGAACAGACTGTAAACACCGTGCATGGTTCCAGTCTCCATACGCCTTGGACCGACCACACCAGGAATACCGTGCACAGTTCCTGTCTCCATACCCCTGGGACCAACCACACCGGGAACACCATGCACAGTTCCTGCTTCCATATCCCTGGGATTGACCACACCAGAAGCGCCGTTCACAGTTCCTGTCTCCCTACCCCTGGAAACGAATGCACAGGGAACACCGTGCACAGTTCCTGTATCCACTCGCGTGGGACCGACCACACCGGGAATACCATGCACAGTTCCTGTCTCTATACACCTGGCACCGACCTCACCTGGAACTCCATGCACAGTTCCAATCTCCATATCTATGGGACAGACCACACCGGGAACAATGTGCACAGTTCCTGTCTCCATACCCATGGATCCGACCACACTGGGAACACCGTTCCCAGTTCCTGTCTCCATAACCCTGGGACCGACCACACCGGGAACACCGTGCACAGTTCCTGTCTCAATATGCCTGGGACCAACCACACCAGGAACACCATGCACAGTTCCTGTCTCCATATGCCTGGGACCAACCACACCGGGAACACCGTGCACAGTTCCTGTATCCATACGCCTGGGACGGACCACTCCGGGAATACCGTGCACAGTTCCTTTCTCTATACCCCTGGCACCGACCACACCGGGGACACCATGCATAATTCCTGTCTCCATAACCCTGGGACCGACCACACCGGGAACACCGTGCACAGTTCCTGTCTCAATATGCCTGGGACCAACCACACCAGGAACACCATGCACAGTTCCTGTCTCCATATGCCTGGGACCAACCACACCGGGAACACCGTGCACAGTTCCTGTATCCATACGCCTGGGACGGACCACTCCGGGAATACCGTGCACAGTTCCTTTCTCTATACCCCTGGCACCGACCACACCGGGAACACCATGCATAGTTCCAATCTCCATATCCCTGGGACAGACCACATCGGGAACAACGTGCAGAGTTCCAGTCTCCATATCCATGAGACCGACCACACCGGGAATACCGTGCATATTTCCTGTCTCCATACCCCTGGGACCGACCACACTGGGATCACCGTGCACATTTCCTGTCTCCACACCCCTGGGAGCGACCACACCGGGAACACAGTTCATAGATCCTGTGTCTATACCCATTGGATTGACCACACCGGTTATACCATGCACAGTTTCTTTCCATAACCATGAGACCGACCACACCAGGAATACCGTGCACAGTTCCTGTCTCTATACCTCTGGCACCGACCAGACGGGAACACCATGCACAGTTCCAATCACGATATCTCTGGGACAGACCACACCGGGAACACCGTGCACAGTTCCTGTATCCACACCCCTGGGACAGACCACGCTGGGAACAACCTGCACAGTTCCTGTCTCCATACCCCTGGGAACGACCACTCCGGGAACACCGTGCACTGTTCCTGTCCATACCCCTGAGACCGAACACACCAGGAACACCGTGCACAGTTCCTGTCTCCATATGTCTGGGACCAAACACACCGTGAACACCGTGCACAGTTCCTGCCTCCACTCCCCTGGGACCGAGCACACTGGAAATACTGTCCACAGTTCCTGTCTCCACTTCCCTGGGAACAACCACACAGGCAACACCGTGTACAGTTCCTGTCCCCCTACCCCTGGGACCGAACACACCGTGAACACCGTGCATAGTTCCAGTCTCCATACGCCTTGGACCGACCACACTGGGAACACCATGCACAGTTCCTGCTTCCATATCCCTGGGATTGACCACACCAGGAACGCCGTGCTCAGTTACTGTCTCCCTACCCCTGGAAACGAACGCACAGGGAACACCATGCACAGTTCCTGTCTCCATACGCGTGGGAACGACCACACCGGGAACACCGTGCACAGTTCCTGTCTCCCTAACCCTGGTACCGACCACACCGGGGACACGATGCACAGTTACTATCTCCACAACGCTGTTACCGTGCACAATTACTGTGTCTATACCCCTGGGTCTGACCACACCGCAAACACCATGCACAGTTTCTGGCTCCACACCCCTGGGACCGACATCAACGGGAGAGCCGTGCACAATTCCTGACTCCGTATGCCTGGGACCGACCACACCGGGAACATAGTACACAATCCTGTCTCCATACCCCTAGAACCGATGACATCGGGAACACCGAGCACCTTTGCTGTCTCCATATCCCAGGGACCAACCTCACCGCGAACACCGTACACAGTTTCTGGCTCCAAACCCCTGGGACCAACCACAAAGATAGAACTGTGCACAGTTCCCGTCTCCATATCCCTGGGACCGACCACACCAGGAACACCGTGCACAGATCCTGTCTCCATAAACCTGGGACCAACCACACCGGGGTCACCATGCACAGTTCCTATCTCCACAACACTGTTACCGACCACACCGGGAACACCGTGCACAGTTCCTCTCTCCATATGCCTAGGACCAACCGCACCAGGACTACCGTGCACAATTCCTGTCTTCAAATGCCGGGAATCAACCACACCGGCAACACCGTGCACAGTTCCTGTCTCCACACCCCTGGGACTGACCAGACCGGGAACACTGTGCACAGTTCTTGCCTCCATACCCTGGGTCCGGCCACACCGCCAACACCGTACACAGTTCCTGTCTCCACACCCCTGGGACTGACCACACCGGGAACAACGTGCACACTTCCTGTCTCCATAACCCTGGGACCGACCACACCGGGGACACCATGCATAATTCCTGTCTCCATAACCCTGGGACCGACCACACCGGGAACACCGTGCACAGTTCCTGTCTCAATATGCCTGGGACCAACCACACCAGGAACACCATGCACAGTTCCTGTCTCCATATGCCTGGGACCAACCACACCGGGAACACCGTGCACAGTTCCTGTATCCATACGCCTGGGACGGACCACTCCGGGAATACCGTGCACAGTTCCTTTCTCTATACCCCTGGCACCGACCACACCGGGAACACCATGCATAGTTCCAATCTCCATATCCCTGGGACAGACCACATCGGGAACAACGTGCAGAGTTCCAGTCTCCATATCCATGAGACCGACCACACCGGGAATACCGTGCATATTTCCTGTCTCCATACCCCTGGGACCGACCACACTGGGATCACCGTGCACATTTCCTGTCTCCACACCCCTGGGAGCGACCACACCGGGAACACAGTTCATAGATCCTGTGTCTATACCCATTGGATTGACCACACCGGTTATACCATGCACAGTTTCTTTCCATAACCATGAGACCGACCACACCGGGAATACCGTGCACAGTTCCTGTCTCTATACCTCTGGCACCGACCAGACGGGAACACCATGCACAGTTCCAATCACGATATCTCTTGGACAGACCACACCGGGAACACCGTGCACAGTTCCTGTATCCACACCCCTGGGACAGACCACGCTGGGAACAACCTGCACAGTTCCTGTCTCCATACCCCTGGGAACGACCACTCCGGGAACACCGTGCACTGTTCCTGTCCATACCCCTGAGACCGAACACACCAGGAACACCGTGCACAGTTCCTGTCTCCATATGTCTGGGACCAAACACACCGTGAACACCGTGCACAGTTCCTGCCTCCACTCCCCTGGGACCGAGCACACTGGAAATACTGTCCACAGTTCCTGTCTCCACTTCCCTGGGAACAACCACACAGGCAACACCGTGTACAGTTCCTGTATCCATACGCCTGGGGCCGACCACACCGGGAATACCGTGTACGGTTCCTGTCTCTATACCCCTGGTACCGACCACACCGGGAACACCATGAACAGTTCCAATCTCCATATCCCTGGGACAGACCACACCGGGAACACCGTGCATATTTCCTGTCTCCATATCCCTGGGACCGACCACACTGGGAACACCGTGCACATTTCCTGTCTCCACATCGATGGGACCAACCACACCAGGAACTCCATGCACAGTTCCTGTCCCCCTACCCCTGGGACCGAACACACCGTGAACACCGTGCATAGTTCCAGTCTCCATACGCCTTGGACCGACCACACTGGGAACACCATGCACAGTTCCTGCTTCCATATCCCTGGGATTGACCACACCAGGAACGCCGTGCTCAGTTCCTGTCTCCCTACCCCTGGAAACGAACGCACAGGGAACACCGTGCACAGTTCCTGTCTCCATAACCCTGGTACCGACCACACCGGGGACACGATGCACAGTTACTATCTCCACAACGCTGTTACCGTGCACAATTACTGTGTCTATACCCCTGGATCTGACCACACCGCAAACACCATGCACAGTTTCTGGCTCCACACCCCTGGGACCGACATCAACGGGAGAACCGTGCACAATTCCTGACTCCGTATGCCTGGGACCGACCACACCGGGAACATAGTACACAATCCTGTCTCCATACCCCTAGGACCGATGACATCAGGAACACCGAGCACAGATCCTGTCTCCATAACCCTGGGACCAACCACACCGGGGACACCATGCACAGTTCCTATCTCCACAACACAGTTACCGACCACACCGGGAACACTGTGCACAGTTCCTCTCTCCATATGCCTGGGTCCAACCACACCAGGACCACCGTGCACAATTCCTGTCTCCAAATGCCGGGAATCAACCACACCGGCAACACCGTGCACAGTTCCTGTCTCCACACCCCTGGGAATTACCAGACCGGGAACACTGTGCACAGTTCTTGCCTCCATACCCTGGGACCGACCACACCGCCAACACCGTACACAGTTCCTGTCTCCACACCCCTGGGACTGACCACACCGGGAACAACGTGCACACTTCCTGTCTCCATAACCCTGGGACCGACCACACCGGGGACACCATGCATAATTCCTATCTCCACGACCCTGTTACCGACCACACCGGGAACACCGTGCATATTTCCTGTCTCAATATCCCTGGGACCGACCACACCAGGAGCACCATGCACATTTCCTGTCCCCCTACCCCTGGGACCGAACAGACTGTAAACACCGTGCATGGTTCCAGTCTCCATACGCCTTGGACCGACCACACCAGGAATACCGTGCACAGTTCCTGTCTCCATACCCCTGGGACCAACCACACCGGGAACACCATGCACAGTTCCTGCTTCCATATCCCTGGGATTGACCACACCAGAAGCGCCGTTCACAGTTCCTGTCTCCCTACCCCTGGAAACGAATGCACAGGGAACACCGTGCACAGTTCCTGTATCCATTCGCGTGGGACCGACCACACCGGGAATACCATGCACAGTTCCTGTCTCTATACACCTGGCACCGACCTCACCTGGAACTCCATGCACAGTTCCAATCTCCATATCTATGGGACAGACCACACCGGGAACAATGTGCACAGTTCCTGTCTCCATACCCATGGATCCGACCACACTGGGAACACCGTTCCCAGTTCCTGTCTCCATAACCCTGGGACCGACCACACCGGGAACACCGTGCACAGTTCCTGTCTCAATATGCCTGGGACCAACCACACCAGGAACACCATGCACAGTTCCTGTCTCCATATGCCTGGGACCAACCACACCGGGAACACCGTGCACAGTTCCTGTATCCATACGCCTGGGACGGACCACTCCGGGAATACCGTGCACAGTTCCTTTCTCTATACCCCTGGCACCGACCACACCGGGGACACCATGCATAATTCCTGTCTCCATAACCCTGGGACCGACCACACCGGGAACACCGTGCACAGTTCCTGTCTCAATATGCCTGGGACCAACCACACCAGGAACACCATGCACAGTTCCTGTCTCCATATGCCTGGGACCAACCACACCGGGAACACCGTGCACAGTTCCTGTATCCATACGCCTGGGACGGACCACTCCGGGAATACCGTGCACAGTTCCTTTCTCTATACCCCTGGCACCGACCACACCGGGAACACCATGCATAGTTCCAATCTCCATATCCCTGGGACAGACCACATCGGGAACAACGTGCAGAGTTCCAGTCTCCATATCCATGAGACCGACCACACCGGGAATACCGTGCATATTTCCTGTCTCCATACCCCTGGGACTGACCACACTGGGATCACCGTGCACATTTCCTGTCTCCACACCCCTGGGAGCGACCACACCGGGAACACAGTTCATAGATCCTGTGTCTATACCCATTGGATTGACCACACCGGTTATACCATGCACAGTTTCTTTCCCTAACCATGAGACCGACCACACCAGGAATACCGTGCACAGTTCCTGTCTCTATACCTCTGGCACCGACCAGACGGGAACACCATGCACAGTTCCAATCACGATATCTCTGGGACAGACCACACCGGGAACACCGTGCACAGTTCCTGTATCCACACCCCTGGGACAGACCACGCTGGGAACAACCTGCACAGTTCCTGTCTCCATACCCCTGGGAACGACCACTCCGGGAACACCGTGCACTGTTCCTGTCCATACCCCTGAGACCGAACACACCAGGAACACCGTGCACAGTTCCTGTCTCCATATGTCTGGGACCAAACACACCGTGAACACCGTGCACAGTTCCTGCCTCCACTCCCCTGGGACCGAGCACACTGGAAATACTGTCCACAGTTCCTGTCTCCACTTCCCTGGGAACAACCACACAGGCAACACCGTGTACAGTTCCTGTCCCCCTACCCCTGGGACCGAACACACCGTGAACACCGTGCATAGTTCCAGTCTCCATACGCCTTGGACCGACCACACTGGGAACACCATGCACAGTTCCTGCTTCCATATCCCTGGGATTGACCACACCAGGAACGCCGTGCTCAGTTCCTGTCTCCCTACCCCTGGAAATGAACGCACAGGGAACACCATGCACAGTTCCTGTCTCAATACGCGTGGGAACGACCACACCGGGAACACCGTGCACAGTTCCTGTCTCCCTAACCCTGGTACCGACCACACCGGGGACACGATGCACAGTTACTATCTCCACAACGCTGTTACCGTGCACAATTACTGTGTCTATACCCCTGGGTCTGACCACACCGCAAACACCATGCACAGTTTCTGGCTCCACACCCCTGGGACCGACATCAACGGGAGAACCGTGCACAATTCCTGACTCCGTATGCCTGGGACCGACCACACCGGGAACATAGTACACAATCCTGTCTCCATACCCCTAGGACCGATGACATCGGGAACACCGAGCACCTTTGCTGTCTCCATATCCCAGGGACCAACCTCACCGCGAACACCGTACACAGTTTCTGGCTCCAAACCCCTGGGACCAACCACAAAGATAGAACTGTGCACAGTTCCCGTCTCCATATCCCTGGGACCGACCACACCAGGAACACCGTGCACAGATCCTGTCTCCATAAACCTGGGACCAACCACACCGGGGTCACCATGCACAGTTCCTATCTCCACAACACTGTTACCGACCACACCGGGAACACCGTGCACAGTTCCTCTCTCCATATGCCTAGGACCAACCGCACCAGGACTACCGTGCACAATTCCTGTCTTCAAATGCCGGGAATCAACCACACCGGCAACACCGTGCACAGTTCCTGTCTCCACACCCCTGGGACTGACCAGACCGAGAACACTGTGCACAGTTCTTGCCTCCATACCCTGGGTCCGGCCACACCGCCAACACCGTACACAGTTCCTGTCTCCACACCCCTGGGACTGACCACACCGGGAACAACGTGCACACTTCCTGTCTCCATAACCCTGGGACCGACCACACCGGGGACACCATGCATAATTCCTGTCTCCATAACCCTGGGACCGACCACACCGGGAACACCGTGCACAGTTCCTGTCTCAATATGCCTGGGACCAACCACACCAGGAACACCATGCACAGTTCCTGTCTCCATATGCCTGGGACCAACCACACCGGGAACACCGTGCACAGTTCCTGTATCCATACGCCTGGGACGGACCACTCCGGGAATACCGTGCACAGTTCCTTTCTCTATACCCCTGGCACCGACCACACCGGGAACACCATGCATAGTTCCAATCTCCATATCCCTGGGACAGACCACATCGGGAACAACGTGCAGAGTTCCAGTCTCCATATCCATGAGACCGACCACACCGGGAATACCGTGCATATTTCCTGTCTCCATACCCCTGGGACCGACCACACTGGGATCACCGTGCACATTTCCTGTCTCCACACCCCTGGGAGCGACCACACCGGGAACACAGTTCATAGATCCTGTATCTATACCCATTGGATTGACCACACCAGTTATACCATGCACAGTTTCTTTCCATAACCATGAGACCGACCACACCGGGAATACCGTGCACAGTTCCTGTCTCTATACCTCTGGCACCGACCAGACGGGAACACCATGCACAGTTCCAATCACGATATCTCTTGGACAGACCACACCGGGAACACCGTGCACAGTTCCTGTATCCACACCCCTGGGACAGACCACGCTGGGAACAACCTGCACAGTTCCTGTCTCCATACCCCTGGGAACGACCACTCCGGGAACACCGTGCACTGTTCCTGTCCATACCCCTGAGACCGAACACACCAGGAACACCGTGCACAGTTCCTGTCTCCATATGTCTGGGACCAAACACACCGTGAACACCGTGCACAGTTCCTGCCTCCACTCCCCTGGGACCGAGCACACTGGAAATACTGTCCACAGTTCCTGTCTCCACTTCCCTGGGAACAACCACACAGGCAACACCGTGTACAGTTCCTGTATCCATACGCCTGGGGCCGACCACACCGGGAATACCGTGCACGGTTCCTGTCTCTATACCCCTGGCACCGACCACACCGGGAACACCATGAACAGTTCCAATCTCCATATCCCTGGGACAGACCACACCGGGAACACCGTGCATATTTCCTGTCTCCATATCCCTGGGACCGACCACACTGGGAACACCGTGCACATTTCCTGTCTCCACATCGATGGGACCAACCACACCAGGAACTCCATGCACAGTTCCTGTCCCCCTACCCCTGGGACCGAACACACCGTGAACACCGTGCATAGTTCCAGTCTCCATACGCCTTGGACCGACCACACTGGGAACACCATGCACAGTTCCTGCTTCCATATCCCTGGGATTGACCACACCAGGAACGCCGTGCTCAGTTCCTGTCTCCCTACCCCTGGAAACGAACGCACAGGGAACACCATGCACAGTTCCTGTCTCCATACGCGTGGGAACGACCACACCGGGAACACTGTGCACAGTTCCTGTCTCCATAACCCTGGTACCGACCACACCGGGGACACGATGCACAGTTACTATCTCCACAACGCTGTTACCGTGCACAATTACTGTGTCTATACCCCTGGATCTGACCACACCGCAAACACCATGCACAGTTTCTGGCTCCACACCCCTGGGACCGACATCAACGGGAGAACCGTGCACAATTCCTGACTCCGTATGCCTGGGACCGACCACACCGGGAACATAGTACACAATCCTGTCTCCATACCCCTAGGACCGATGACATCAGGAACACCGAGCACAGATCCTGTCTCCATAACCCTGGGACCAACCACACCGGGGACACCATGCACAGTTCCTATCTCCACAACACAGTTACCGACCACACCGGGAACACTGTGCACAGTTCCTCTCTCCATATGCCTGGGTCCAACCACACCAGGACCACCGTGCACAATTCCTGTCTCCAAATGCCGGGAATCAACCACACCGGCAACACCGTGCACAGTTCCTGTCTCCACACCCCTGGGAATTACCAGACCGGGAACACTGTGCACAGTTCTTGCCTCCATACCCTGGGACCGACCACACCGCCAACACCGTACACAGTTCCTGTCTCCACACCCCTGGGACTGACCACACCGGGAACAACGTGCACACTTCCTGTCTCCATAACCCTGGGACCGACCACACCGGGGACACCATGCATAATTCCTATCTCCACGACCCTGTTACCGACCACACCGGGAACACCGTGCATATTTCCTGTCTCAATATCCCTGGGACCGACCACACCAGGAACACCATGCACATTTCCTGTCCCCCTACCCCTGGGACCGAACAGACTGTAAACACCGTGCATGGTTCCAGTCTCCATACGCCTTGGACCGACCACACCAGGAATACCGTGCACAGTTCCTGTCTCCATACCCCTGGGACCAACCACACCGGGAACACCATGCACAGTTCCTGCTTCCATATCCCTGGGATTGACCACACCAGAAGCGCCGTTCACAGTTCCTGTCTCCCTACCCCTGGAAACGAATGCACAGGGAACACCGTGCACAGTTCCTGTATCCATTCGCGTGGGACCGACCACACCGGGAATACCATGCACAGTTCCTGTCTCTATACACCTGGCACCGACCTCACCTGGAACTCCATGCACAGTTCCAATCTCCATATCTATGGGACAGACCACACCGGGAACAATGTGCACAGTTCCTGTCTCCATACCCATGGATCCGACCACACTGGGAACACCGTTCCCAGTTCCTGTCTCCATAACCCTGGGACCGACCACACCGGGAACACCGTGCACAGTTCCTGTCTCAATATGCCTGGGACCAACCACACCAGGAACACCATGCACAGTTCCTGTCTCCATATGCCTGGGACCAACCACACCGGGAACACCGTGCACAGTTCCTGTATCCATACGCCTGGGACGGACCACTCCGGGAATACCGTGCACAGTTCCTTTCTCTATACCCCTGGCACCGACCACACCGGGGACACCATGCATAATTCCTGTCTCCATAACCCTGGGACCGACCACACCGGGAACACCGTGCACAGTTCCTGTCTCAATATGCCTGGGACCAACCACACCAGGAACACCATGCACAGTTCCTGTCTCCATATGCCTGGGACCAACCACACCGGGAACACCGTGCACAGTTCCTGTATCCATACGCCTGGGACGGACCACTCCGGGAATACCGTGCACAGTTCCTTTCTCTATACCCCTGGCACCGACCACACCGGGAACACCATGCATATTTCCAATCTCCATATCCCTGGGACAGACCACATCGGGAACAACGTGCAGAGTTCCAGTCTCCATATCCATGAGACCGACCACACCGGGAATACCGTGCATATTTCCTGTCTCCATACCCCTGGGACCGACCACACTGGGATCACCGTGCACATTTCCTGTCTCCACACCCCTGGGAGCGACCACACCGGGAACACAGTTCATAGATCCTGTGTCTATACCCATTGGATTGACCACACCGGTTATACCATGCACAGTTTCTTTCCATAACCATGAGACCGACCACACCAGGAATACCGTGCACAGTTCCTGTCTCTATACCTCTGGCACCGACCAGACGGGAACACCATGCACAGTTCCAATCACGATATCTCTGGGACAGACCACACCGGGAACACCGTGCACAGTTCCTGTATCCACACCCCTGGGACAGACCACGCTGGGAACAACCTGCACAGTTCCTGTCTCCATACCCCTGGGAACGACCACTCCGGGAACACCGTGCACTGTTCCTGTCCATACCCCTGAGACCGAACACACCAGGAACACCGTGCACAGTTCCTGTCTCCATATGTCTGGGACCAAACACACCGTGAACACCGTGCACAGTTCCTGCCTCCACTCCCCTGGGACCGAGCACACTGGAAATACTGTCCACAGTTCCTGTCTCCACTTCCCTGGGAACAACCACACAGGCAACACCGTGTACAGTTCCTGTCCCCCTACCCCTGGGACCGAACACACCGTGAACACCGTGCATAGTTCCAGTCTCCATACGCCTTGGACCGACCACACTGGGAACACCATGCACAGTTCCTGCTTCCATATCCCTGGGATTGACCACACCAGGAACGCCGTGCTCAGTTACTGTCTCCCTACCCCTGGAAACGAACGCACAGGGAACACCATGCACAGTTCCTGTCTCCATACGCGTGGGAACGACCACACCGGGAACACCGTGCACAGTTCCTGTCTCCCTAACCCTGGTACCGACCACACCGGGGACACGATGCACAGTTACTATCTCCACAACGCTGTTACCGTGCACAATTACTGTGTCTATACCCCTGGGTCTGACCACACCGCAAACACCATGCACAGTTTCTGGCTCCACACCCCTGGGACCGACATCAACGGGAGAACCGTGCACAATTCCTGACTCCGTATGCCTGGGACCGACCACACCGGGAACATAGTACACAATCCTGTCTCCATACCCCTAGGACCGATGACATCGGGAACACCGAGCACCTTTGCTGTCTCCATATCCCAGGGACCAACCTCACCGCGAACACCGTACACAGTTTCTGGCTCCAAACCCCTGGGACCAACCACAAAGATAGAACTGTGCACAGTTCCCGTCTCCATATCCCTGGGACCGACCACACCAGGAACACCGTGCACAGATCCTGTCTCCATAAACCTGGGACCAACCACACCGGGGTCACCATGCACAGTTCCTATCTCCACAACACTGTTACCGACCACACCGGGAACACCGTGCACAGTTCCTCTCTCCATATGCCTAGGACCAACCGCACCAGGACTACCGTGCACAATTCCTGTCTTCAAATGCCGGGAATCAACCACACCGGCAACACCGTGCACAGTTCCTGTCTCCACACCCCTGGGACTGACCAGACCGGGAACACTGTGCACAGTTCTTGCCTCCATACCCTGGGTCCGGCCACACCGCCAACACCGTACACAGTTCCTGTCTCCACACCCCTGGGACTGACCACACCGGGAACAACGTGCACACTTCCTGTCTCCATAACCCTGGGACCGACCACACCGGGGACACCATGCATAATTCCTGTCTCCATAACCCTGGGACCGACCACACCGGGAACACCGTGCACAGTTCCTGTCTCAATATGCCTGGGACCAACCACACCAGGAACACCATGCACAGTTCCTGTCTCCATATGCCTGGGACCAACCACACCGGGAACACCGTGCACAGTTCCTGTATCCATACGCCTGGGACGGACCACTCCGGGAATACCGTGCACAGTTCCTTTCTCTATACCCCTGGCACCGACCACACCGGGAACACCATGCATAGTTCCAATCTCCATATCCCTGGGACAGACCACATCGGGAACAACGTGCAGAGTTCCAGTCTCCATATCCATGAGACCGACCACACCGGGAATACCGTGCATATTTCCTGTCTCCATACCCCTGGGACCGACCACACTGGGATCACCGTGCACATTTCCTGTCTCCACACCCCTGGGAGCGACCACATTGGGAACACAGTTCATAGATCCTGTGTCTATACCCATTGGATTGACCACACCGGTTATACCATGCACAGTTTCTTTCCATAACCATGAGACCGACCACACCGGGAATACCGTGCACAGTTCCTGTCTCTATACCTCTGGCACCGACCAGACGGGAACACCATGCACAGTTCCAATCACGATATCTCTTGGACAGACCACACCGGGAACACCGTGCACAGTTCCTGTATCCACACCCCTGGGACAGACCACGCTGGGAACAACCTGCACAGTTCCTGTCTCCATACCCCTGGGAACGACCACTCCGGGAACACCGTGCACTGTTCCTGTCCATACCCCTGAGACCGAACACACCAGGAACACCGTGCACAGTTCCTGTCTCCATATGTCTGGGACCAAACACACCGTGAACACCGTGCACAGTTCCTGCCTCCACTCCCCTGGGACCGAGCACACTGGAAATACTGTCCACAGTTCCTGTCTCCACTTCCCTGGGAACAACCACACAGGCAACACCGTGTACAGTTCCTGTATCCATACGCCTGGGGCCGACCACACCGGGAATACCGTGTACGGTTCCTGTCTCTATACCCCTGGTACCGACCACACCGGGAACACCATGAACAGTTCCAATCTCCATATCCCTGGGACAGACCACACCGGGAACACCGTGCATATTTCCTGTCTCCATATCCCTGGGACCGACCACACTGGGAACACCGTGCACATTTCCTGTCTCCACATCGATGGGACCAACCACACCAGGAACTCCATGCACAGTTCCTGTCCCCCTACCCCTGGGACCGAACACACCGTGAACACCGTGCATAGTTCCAGTCTCCATACGCCTTGGACCGACCACACTGGGAACACCATGCACAGTTCCTGCTTCCATATCCCTGGGATTGACCACACCAGGAACGCCGTGCTCAGTTCCTGTCTCCCTACCCCTGGAAACGAACGCACAGGGAACACCGTGCACAGTTCCTGTCTCCATAACCCTGGTACCGACCACACCGGGGACACGATGCACAGTTACTATCTCCACAACGCTGTTACCGTGCACAATTACTGTGTCTATACCCCTGGATCTGACCACACCGCAAACACCATGCACAGTTTCTGGCTCCACACCCCTGGGACCGACATCAACGGGAGAACCGTGCACAATTCCTGACTCCGTATGCCTGGGACCGACCACACCGGGAACATAGTACACAATCCTGTCTCCATACCCCTAGGACCGATGACATCAGGAACACCGAGCACAGATCCTGTCTCCATAACCCTGGGACCAACCACACCGGGGAAACCATGCACAGTTCCTATCTCCACAACACAGTTACCGACCACACCGGGAACACTGTGCACAGTTCCTCTCTCCATATGCCTGGGTCCAACCACACCAGGACCACCGTGCACAATTCCTGTCTCCAAATGCCGGGAATCAACCACACCGGCAACACCGTGCACAGTTCCTGTCTCCACACCCCTGGGAATTACCAGACCGGGAACACTGTGCACAGTTCTTGCCTCCATACCCTGGGACCGACCACACCGCCAACACCGTACACAGTTCCTGTCTCCACACCCCTGGGACTGACCACACCGGGAACAACGTGCACACTTCCTGTCTCCATAACCCTGGGACCGACCACACCGGGGACACCATGCATAATTCCTATCTCCACGACCCTGTTACCGACCACACCGGGAACACCGTGCATATTTCCTGTCTCAATATCCCTGGGACCGACCACACCAGGAGCACCATGCACATTTCCTGTCCCCCTACCCCTGGGACCGAACAGACTGTAAACACCGTGCATGGTTCCAGTCTCCATACGCCTTGGACCGACCACACCAGGAATACCGTGCACAGTTCCTGTCTCCATACCCCTGGGACCAACCACACCGGGAACACCATGCACAGTTCCTGCTTCCATATCCCTGGGATTGACCACACCAGAAGCGCCGTTCACAGTTCCTGTCTCCCTACCCCTGGAAACGAATGCACAGGGAACACCGTGCACAGTTCCTGTATCCATTCGCGTGGGACCGACCACACCGGGAATACCATGCACAGTTCCTGTCTCTATACACCTGGCACCGACCTCACCTGGAACTCCATGCACAGTTCCAATCACCATATCTATGGGACAGACCACACCGGGAACAATGTGCACAGTTCCTGTCTCCATACCCATGGATCCGACCACACTGGGAACACCGTTCCCAGTTCCTGTCTCCATAACCCTGGGACCGACCACACCGGGAACACCGTGCACAGTTCCTGTCTCAATATGCCTGGGACCAACCACACCAGGAACACCATGCACAGTTCCTGTCTCCATATGCCTGGGACCAACCACACCGGGAACACCGTGCACAGTTCCTGTATCCATACGCCTGGGACGGACCACTCCGGGAATACCGTGCACAGTTCCTTTCTCTATACCCCTGGCACCGACCACACCGGGGACACCATGCATAATTCCTGTCTCCATAACCCTGGGACCGACCACACCGGGAACACCGTGCACAGTTCCTGTCTCAATATGCCTGGGACCAACCACACCAGGAACACCATGCACAGTTCCTGTCTCCATATGCCTGGGACCAACCACACCGGGAACACCGTGCACAGTTCCTGTATCCATACGCCTGGGACGGACCACTCCGGGAATACCGTGCACAGTTCCTTTCTCTATACCCCTGGCACCGACCACACCGGGAACACCATGCATAGTTCCAATCTCCATATCCCTGGGACAGACCACATCGGGAACAACGTGCAGAGTTCCAGTCTCCATATCCATGAGACCGACCACACCGGGAATACCGTGCATATTTCCTGTCTCCATACCCCTGGGACTGACCACACTGGGATCACCGTGCACATTTCCTGTCTCCACACCCCTGGGAGCGACCACACCGGGAACACAGTTCATAGATCCTGTGTCTATACCCATTGGATTGACCACACCGGTTATACCATGCACAGTTTCTTTCCATAACCATGAGACCGACCACACCAGGAATACCGTGCACAGTTCCTGTCTCTATACCTCTGGCACCGACCAGACGGGAACACCATGCACAGTTCCAATCACGATATCTCTGGGACAGACCACACCGGGAACACCGTGCACAGTTCCTGTATCCACACCCCTGGGACAGACCACGCTGGGAACAACCTGCACAGTTCCTGTCTCCATACCCCTGGGAACGACCACTCCGGGAACACCGTGCACTGTTCCTGTCCATACCCCTGAGACCGAACACACCAGGAACACCGTGCACAGTTCCTGTCTCCATATGTCTGGGACCAAACACACCGTGAACACCGTGCACAGTTCCTGCCTCCACTCCCCTGGGACCGAGCACACTGGAAATACTGTCCACAGTTCCTGTCTCCACTTCCCTGGGAACAACCACACAGGCAACACCGTGTACAGTTCCTGTCCCCCTACCCCTGGGACCGAACACACCGTGAACACCGTGCATAGTTCCAGTCTCCATACGCCTTGGACCGACCACACTGGGAACACCATGCACAGTTCCTGCTTCCATATCCCTGGGATTGACCACACCAGGAACGCCGTGCTCAGTTCCTGTCTCCCTACCCCTGGAAACGAACGCACAGGGAACACCATGCACAGTTCCTGTCTCCATACGCGTGGGAACGACCACACCGGGAACACCGTGCACAGTTCCTGTCTCCCTAACCCTGGTACCGACCACACCGGGGTCACGATGCACAGTTACTATCTCCACAACGCTGTTACCGTGCACAATTACTGTGTCTATACCCCTGGGTCTGACCACACCACAAACACCATGCACAGTTTCTGGCTCCACACCCCTGGGACCGACATCAACGGGAGAACCGTGCACAATTCCTGACTCCGTATGCCTGGGACCGACCACACCGGGAACATAGTACACAATCCTGTCTCCATACCCCTAGGACCGATGACATCGGGAACACCGAGCACCTTTGCTGTCTCCATATCCCAGGGACCAACCTCACCGCGAACACCGTACACAGTTTCTGGCTCCAAACCCCTGGGACCAACCACAAAGATAGAACTGTGCACAGTTCCCGTCTCCATATCCCTGGGACCGACCACACCAGGAACACCGTGCACAGATCCTGTCTCCATAAACCTGGGACCAACCACACCGGGGTCACCATGCACAGTTCCTATCTCCACAACACTGTTACCGACCACACCGGGAACACCGTGCACAGTTCATCTCTCCATATGCCTAGGACCAACCGCACCAGGACTACCGTGCACAATTCCTGTCTTCAAATGCCGGGAATCAACCACACCGGCAACACCGTGCACAGTTCCTGTCTCCACACCCCTGGGACTGACCAGACCGGGAACACTGTGCACAGTTCTTGCCTCCATACCCTGGGTCCGGCCACACCGCCAACACCGTACACAGTTCCTGTCTCCACACCCCTGGGACTGACCACACCGGGAACAACGTGCACACTTCCTGTCTCCATAACCCTGGGACCGACCACACCGGGGACACCATGCATAATTCCTGTCTCCATAACCCTGGGACCGACCACACCGGGAACACCGTGCACAGTTCCTGTCTCAATATGCCTGGGACCAACCACACCAGGAACACCATGCACAGTTCCTGTCTCCATATGCCTGGGACCAACCACACCGGGAACACCGTGCACAGTTCCTGTATCCATACGCCTGGGACGGACCACTCCGGGAATACCGTGCACAGTTCCTTTCTCTATACCCCTGGCACCGACCACACCGGGAACACCATGCATAGTTCCAATCTCCATATCCCTGGGACAGACCACATCGGGAACAACGTGCAGAGTTCCAGTCTCCATATCCATGAGACCGACCACACCGGGAATACCGTGCATATTTCCTGTCTCCATACCCCTGGGACCGACCACACTGGGATCACCGTGCACATTTCCTGTCTCCACACCCCTGGGAGCGACCACACCGGGAACACAGTTCATAGATCCTGTGTCTATACCCATTGGATTGACCACACCAGTTATACCATGCACAGTTTCTTTCCATAACCATGAGACCGACCACACCGGGAATACCGTGCACAGTTCCTGTCTCTATACCTCTGGCACCGACCAGACGGGAACACCATGCACAGTTCCAATCACGATATCTCTTGGACAGACCACACCGGGAACACCGTGCACAGTTCCTGTATCCACACCCCTGGGACAGACCACGCTGGGAACAACCTGCACAGTTCCTGTCTCCATACCCCTGGGAACGACCACTCCGGGAACACCGTGCACTGTTCCTGTCCATACCCCTGAGACCGAACACACCAGGAACACCGTGCACAGTTCCTGTCTCCATATGTCTGGGACCAAACACACCGTGAACACCGTGCACAGTTCCTGCCTCCACTCCCCTGGGACCGAGCACACTGGAAATACTGTCCACAGTTCCTGTCTCCACTTCCCTGGGAACAACCACACAGGCAACACCGTGTACAGTTCCTGTATCCATACGCCTGGGGCCGACCACACCGGGAATACCGTGCACGGTTCCTGTCTCTATACCCCTGGCACCGACCACACCGGGAACACCATGAACAGTTCCAATCTCCATATCCCTGGGACAGACCACACCGGGAACACCGTGCATATTTCCTGTCTCCATATCCCTGGGACCGACCACACTGGGAACACCGTGCACATTTCCTGTCTCCACATCGATGGGACCAACCACACCAGGAACTCCATGCACAGTTCCTGTCCCCCTACCCCTGGGACCGAACACACCGTGAACACCGTGCATAGTTCCAGTCTCCATACGCCTTGGACCGACCACACTGGGAACACCATGCACAGTTCCTGCTTCCATATCCCTGGGATTGACCACACCAGGAACGCCGTGCTCAGTTCCTGTCTCCCTACCCCTGGAAACGAACGCACAGGGAACACCATGCACAGTTCCTGTCTCCATACGCTTGGGAACGACCACACCGGGAACACCGTGCACAGTTCCTGTCTCCATAACCCTGGTACCGACCACACCGGGGACACGATGCACAGTTACTATCTCCACAACGCTGTTACCGTGCACAATTACTGTGTCTATACCCCTGGGTCTGACCACACCGCAAACACCATGCACAGTTTCTGGCTCCACACCCCTGGGACCGACATCAACGGGAGAACCATGCACAATTCCTGACTCCGTATGCCTGGGACCGACCACACCGGGAACATAGTACACAATCCTGTCTCCATACCCCTAGGACCGATGACATCAGGAACACCGAGCACAGATCCTGTCTCCATAACCCTGGGACCAACCACACCGGGGACACCATGCACAGTTCCTATCTCCACAACACAGTTACCGACCACACCGGGAACACCGTGCACAGTTCCTCTCTCCATATGCCTGGGTCCAACCACACCAGGACCACCGTGCACAATTCCTGTCTCCAAATGCCGGGAATCAACCACACCGGCAACACCGTGCACAGTTCCTGTCTCCACACCCCTGGGAATTACCAGACCGGGAACACTGTGCACAGTTCTTGCCTCCATACCCTGGGACCGACCACACCGCCAACACCGTACACAGTTCCTGTCTCCACACCCCTGGGACTGACCACACCGGGAACAACGTGCACACTTCCTGTCTCCATAACCCTGGGACCGACCACACCGGGGACACCATGCATAATTCCTATCTCCACGACCCTGTTACCGACCACACTGGGAACACCGTGCATATTTCCTGTCTCAATATCCCTGGGACCGACCACACCAGGAACACCATGCACATTTCCTGTCCCCCTACCCCTGGGACCGAACAGACCGTAAACACCGTGCATGGTTCCAGTCTCCATACGCCTTGGACCGACCACACCAGGAATACCGTGCACAGTTCCTGTCTCCATACCCCTGGGACCAACCACACCGGGAACACCATGCACAGTTCCTGCTTCCATATCCCTGGGATTGACCACACCAGAAGCGCCGTTAACAGTTCCTGTCTCCCTACCCCTGGAAACGAATGCACAGGGAACACCGTGCACAGTTCCTGTATCCATTCGCGTGGGACCGACCACACCGGGAATACCATGCACAGTTCCTGTCTCTATACACCTGGCACCGACCTCACCTGGAACTCCATGCACAGTTCCAATCTCCATATCTATGGGACAGACCACACCGGGAACAATGTGCACAGTTCCTGTCTCCATAACCCTGGGACCGACCACACCGGGAACACCGTGCACAGTTCCTGTCTCAATATGCCTGGGACCAACCACACCAGGAACACCATGCACAGTTCCTGTCTCCATATGCCTGGGACCAACCACACCGGGAACACCGTGCACAGTTCCTGTATCCATACGCCTGGGACGGACCACTCCGGGAATACCGTGCACAGTTCCTTTCTCTATACCCCTGGCACCGACCACACCGGGGACACCATGCATAATTCCTGTCTCCATAACCCTGGGACCGACCACACCGGGAACACCGTGCACAGTTCCTGTCTCAATATGCCTGGGACCAACCACACCAGGAACACCATGCACAGTTCCTGTCTCCATATGCCTGGGACCAACCACACCGGGAACACCGTGCACAGTTCCTGTATCCATACGCCTGGGACGGACCACTCCGGGAATACCGTGCACAGTTCCTTTCTCTATACCCCTGGCACCGACCACACCGGGAACACCATGCATAGTTCCAATCTCCATATCCCTGGGACAGACCACATCGGGAACAACGTGCAGAGTTCCAGTCTCCATATCCATGAGACCGACCACACCGGGAATACCGTGCATATTTCCTGTCTCCATACCCCTGGGACCGACCACACTGGGATCACCGTGCACATTTCCTGTCTACACACCCCTGGGAGCGACCACACCGGGAACACAGTTCATAGATCCTGTGTCTATACCCATTGGATTGACCACACCGGTTATACCATGCACAGTTTCTTTCCATAACCATGAGACCGACCACACCGGGAATACCGTGCACAGTTCCTGTCTCTATACCTCTGGCACCGACCAGACGGGAACACCATGCACAGTTCCAATCACGATATCTCTGGGACAGACCACACCGGGAACACCGTGCACAGTTCCTGTATCCACACCCCTGGGACAGACCACGCTGGGAACAACCTGCACAGTTCCTGTCTCCATACCCCTGGGAACGACCACTCCGGGAACACCGTGCACTGTTCCTGTCCATACCCCTGAGACCGAACACACCAGTAACACCGTGCACAGTTCCTGTCTCCATATGTCTGGGACCAAACACACCGTGAACACCGTGCACAGTTCCTGCCTCCACTCCCCTGGGACCGAGCACACTGGAAATACTGTCCACAGTTCCTGTCTCCACTTCCCTGGGAACAACCACACAGGCAACACCGTGTACAGTTCCTGTATCCATACGCCTGGGGCCGACCACACCGGGAATACCGTGCACGGTTCCTGTCTCTATACCCCTGGCACCGACCACACCGGGAACACCATGAACAGTTCCAATCTCCATATCCCTGGGACAGACCACACCGGGAACACCGTGCATATTTCCTGTCTCCATATCCCTGGGACCGACCACACTGGGAACACCGTGCACATTTCCTGTCTCCACATCGATGGGACCAACCACACCAGGAACTCCATGCACAGTTCCTGTCCCCCTACCCCTGGGACCGAACACACCGTGAACACCGTGCATAATTCCAGTCTCCATACGCCTTGGACCGACCACACTGGGAACACCATGCACAGTTCCTGCTTCCATATCCCTGGGATTGACAACACCAGGAACGCCGTGCTCAGTTCCTGTCTCCCTACCCCTGGAAACGAACGCACAGGGAACACCATGCACAGTTCCTGTCTCCATACGCGTGGGAACGACCACACCGGGAACACCGTGCACAGTTCCTGTCTCCATAACCCTGGTACCGACCACACCGGGGACACGATGCACAGTTACTATCTCCACAACGCTGTTACCGTGCACAATTACTGTGTCTATACCCCTGGGTCTGACCACACCGCAAACACCATGCACAGTTTCTGGCTCCACACCCCTGGGACCGACATCAACGGGAGAACCGTGCACAATTCCTGACTCCGTATGCCTGGGACCGACCACACCGGGAACATAGTACACAATCCTGTCTCCATACCCCTAGGACCGATGACATCAGGAACACCGAGCACAGATCCTGTCTCCATATGCCTGGGACCAACCACACCAGGAACACCATGCACAGTTCCTGTCTCCATATGCCTGGGACCAACCACACCGGGAACACCGTGCACAGTTCCTGTATCCATACGCCTGGGACGGACCACTCCGGGAATACCGTGCACAGTTCCTGTCTCAATAACCCTGGGACCGACCACACCGGGGACACCATGCATAATTCCTATCTCCACGACCCTGTTACCGACCACACCGGGAACACCGTGCATATTTCCTGTCTCAATATCCCTGGGACCGACCACACCAGGAACACCATGCACATTTCCTGTCCCCCTACCCCTGGGACCGAACAGACCGTAAACACCGTGCATGGTTCCAGTCTCCATACGCCTTGGACCGACCACACCAGGAATACCGTGCACAGTTCCTGTCTCCATACCCCTGGGACCAACCACACCGGGAACACCATGCACAGTTCCTGCTTCCATATCCCTGGGATTGACCACACCAGAAGCGCCGTTCACAGTTCCTGTCTCCCTACCCCTGGAAACGAATGCACAGGGAACACCGTGCACAGTTCCTGTATCCATTCGCGTGGGACCGACCACACCGGGAATACCATGCACAGTTCCTGTCTCTATACACCTGGCACCGACCTCACCTGGAACTCCATGCACAGTTCCAATCTCCATATCTATGGGACAGACCACACTGGGAACAATGTGCACAGTTCCTGTCTCCATACCCATGGATCCGACCACACTGGGAACACCGTTCCCAGTTCCTGTCTCCATAACCCTGGGACCGACCACACCGGGAACACCGTGCACAGTTCCTGTCTCAATATGCCTGGGACCAACCACACCAGGAACACCATGCACAGTTCCTGTCTCCATATGCCTGGGACCAACCACACCGGGAACACCGTGCACAGTTCCTGTATCCATACGCCTGGGACGGACCACTCCGGGTATACCGTGCACAGTTCCTTTCTCTATACCCCTGGCACCGACCACACCGGGGACACCATGCATAATTTCTGTCTCCATAACCCTGGGACCGACCACGCCGGGAACACCGTGCACAGTTCCTGTCTCAATATGCCTGGGACCAACCACACCAGGAACACCATGC